>NC_135222.1:5235919-5358419 GCF_052324685.1 Brachyhypopomus gauderio | reverse complement strand
CCTACAGCCCTCCCAAGACACACACACACACACACACCTTAGAACCGCCGTCAGCCCTAGGCAAATTAACATGCGGTGCGGTGCGGCTGTCGAGGTGCCCAGGATGGCTCGCTGACAGATGAGTTTCCAGTGGGTCCAGGACAGCATCTGCTGAGGGACTTGGGAGACCTCTTCAACACCGTGGAGCGGCCAGTGGCGCCTGCAGGCCCCCTGGTTTATAATTAACACGGGGGACCTCATCTCCACCGCGGATGAATCTCTGATCGCAGCATGGGCGAACGGTGATGATGACACTGGCGATGATGATGAAGGCTGAAGTAATAAGATTTGTTTGTTGACGCTTTGGCAAGTATATTGATGGCCCGCCACAGTCAAATGTTCACGTCTCATCATGTATTTATGGGCAGTTTTGCATGCTTGCCACTACGTGAACGAAGAAAAATGAGCGCGAGTGCTTCAGACAGGGAAATCGGGTCTCCCTGGCTAACATCAAACAAACCATCGAGGGTTCTGATCGTCAGGCCAAAGATGCAGGCTGAAATTGTGCCATGCCATACTGCTGAACACGGCTGACTTCTTCCGTATGTCTAAGTGGAACTTCTTACCCATGTCTCTTTGCTTCTTAAACATGTGCAATTGTGTAGGCCTACATCGTTAAGGCTGCGTTTAGTGTCAGCTGAATGTGCAAAGCGATTTGTGAATGAAAGCATGCTTTTTTTATTTTGACTGCCTGGTTCCAGATCTTGAAACCATGGTGACTAAGAGTCTGATTTGCATGTGCGCCGAACAGCTACTGCTCCGATGGCAAAGAACTCAAATACATGACTGTCAGCCTATGACATGCTATCAAGTGAAAGGGAATCTGAATAATGTTGTGCAACGTTAACCAACATCTTTCACCGGGGGTGGTGTTCCCGAGTGGTGTGGGAACGGCTGGTCCCGGTGCGGTTCCGGTGCGGTCCCGGTGCGGTCCCTTGAGCGCTCTCACATGCCGCACATCTCCGGATTAAGCTGTCTGGCCTTTTTCCTGCAGACCTGTATCACTATTTAAAGCTGTTGTGGTCTGTGTGGTGGGTTGGGTGTGTGTGTGTGTGTGGTCTGTCGATTCGGGGTGTGTTTTCTCCCGGTGACACAGCTAATAACAAGCCGTCAGCCTGATCACACGCAGCACCGGCTTGAATTATGCATGAACAAGATTAATGTGTGCGCGTGCCGGCAAGGCCCGGGCAGCTTCAGTCTTCTCCACCTCCGTCTCTCCTCTCCTTCTCTCCTTCTGTTTTCCTGCTCCTCACCAGAACTGGCCCAAACAATCAGGCTAAGGTGGCTGTCCTTCCTCTCGGTCACCTACTCTCTCTCTCTCTTTTTTTTCTCTGTCTCTCTCTCTCTCTCTCTCCATCTTACACTTTCATTTCTGCTGTAACTTCACAATGTAAGCTGCGTCCTAGACGTTATCAGATGTTATATGTGCTCACTGGGACCCCTGTGCCGTCTCCATGAAGTGATATAAATATAGCGTTGCTATGCTGGCAGCAGATGTAAAATTACATTTGGCTGCTCATTCAAAGTGTCTGTGGTTCATTACGTCACTTTGGATATTTTGATGGAAAGCCTTTGTGCGTGTTTTGTTGGCTGGGGTTTGGAAGGTCTTTTCAAGCTGACAATGTTAAACGGGAGACCCTTTTATGGGAATGAGACATTTTCATTTGAGATGAAAGGAGTGTTTTGGTCCCTGGTATTTCAGCACGGAGTTTTGCGAATACAGTTGGATTTCTTGGCGGTCGCTGTCTGCTGGGACTCTAGAATCTGTGTTCTAGAACCCACCTGTGTTCTAGAACCCGCCTGTGTTCTAGATGCCCATCTTATGCCATGTGACCTGGTGTGCTGCATGTTGTCACAGCTTTGGTTTGCCTGAACAGTTGAAGTGAACTGATGTACTTGCCTGTTTAAAATCATCCGACCTTTGCACCTGAAATATACTTTAGAGTTGGAACACAATAATACTGACTACAATGCAGATAAACAACACAAATAAAAGCACATTTTTGGCTTTTAATTAATAATGAAAATGTTCTACAATGAATACTACAACGGATACTTTGGCCTTTGGCTCTTGGCATTGCATCATACTATTTTTATCTCTCTCTCTCTCTCTCTCTCTCTCTCTCTCTCTCTCTCTGTCTCTGTGTGTCGTGTGTGTGTGTGTGTGTGTGTGTGTGTGTGTGTGTGTGTGTGTGTGTGTGTGTGTGTGTGTGTGTGTGTGTGTGTGTGTGTGAACATGATGTCAGAGCAGTAATATAAGTCATCCCTTAGCTTATCTTACGACAGCCACACTGCTCTCGGACCTGCTGCAGATGGCACCTGCTGCTTGCTTAGTGTCCACTGGGAGAGTCGAGAGCAGCATTCAGGTCAGGTGACTCGTGTAACACCCCCCCCCGATTAGTGTCCTTGCCACAGAATCTTCTGGCAGACCTGCAGCCAATTCATCAGTCTCCCTCACTGCGTCTCAACACTCTCACCCTCTCACCTCCCCGATCCGCCTGGCGCTAACACTGCTGGCTCTTCCGAGAGGCTCCTCTCTGTTCCTGTCAGAGACTCTGCTCTGGTCTCCTGCCCCTGCCTCAGATGCCCCGTCTGGCTCCATAGCGCCGCCCTTCTGTTGTGATTGAGACCAGCGCAGGCTCTCCTTCTGGGTGAGCAGAGGTGATTTATGTTTTCTGTGTTGTAATTATTTTATTAATTTGCCTCCTGAGAGCAGACCCAGACCTGCACTCTGTCCAAACTGTGGGAGTGTGGCTCCTCAGCACACGTCCCTACCAGAGTCGCAAGGTTTGAGGCGTTCTTGTACCTTGCGGACAGAACGGGGGTTGATGTGGTCTGCGTCCGGCGAGGCTCTGAGCGGCGGAGGCGTTTCCGCTCACCCCGTTCTGCTCCGCCGTGTCTCATCTTGGCGTGGAGCGCTCGTGTAGGTGAGACGACCTCAGATCAGTGAGCCTGAAGGACGTGGAGTTTCTCCTTCTCTGGAAGCGCTGGACGCTCAAGCAGACACGCTTCCTTCCAGTCGGTCCACGGCAGCCACTCCATCACACTCGTCCTACAAACATCCCCCCAGACCTGCTCCTGCTCACTTACAATTACGCCTGTGAAACGATTAATGAAAGTGCTTCTTTATCATATCAGTTCTGGTTCTGAGAGGCGACCCCCTTCGTTTGGGTTGGGGTTGCCTCGCGCTGTCTGCTGAGTTTATTTCTGAATGCTATTTATCAGTAACCCAGCATTTATGGGGCGGTAGCATTTCTTTTTCATGTTTGCTGAGGTTATGGGGGGGTGTTGGTAAAGAACAGAAACAAAAACAATCCGGTGAGCCCTCAATCAGCACAGCATCGTACGATCAACCCCACACTGCGTCAGAATTGCTGCATGAGCACTTTGTTGCGTTTAGAATCAGCCAGATCAGTGCAACATTACAATGGAAAGAGCAAACAGACAACAGCCATGTGATGCACGGGCTTCTACGCCTCTGTGGTTGCTGCTTTCTTCTGTACCTTAAATCAGAATGATTGCAGCTCTCAAAGTAACATTTCCTGCGCTCCCACTGTGACAGAATTACAGTGGCTAAACCAGAAGCAGCACCATCATATCCATCCTCTCTCTCTCTCTCTCTCTCTCTGTGTGTGTGTGTGTGTGTGTGTGTGTGTGTGTGTGTGGAGGGGTATCTGCAGGGCTCCTGCTGTGTTTCATCAGCACTTCCCTCCCGCTCCTCCTAAACAGTTCACCTACCCCTTCCCCACGCGCTCCTCTGCTGACTAATGGTGTGTCTGTGAACATCGTGCACACAGGGCAGACCACGAGCCTCGCGCCCCAGCAGCCGCACTGCACACCCCAGGCCGCCACAGGCTTCCTTGGCCGGAGAGGTTTAAGAAGGGCTTTACTGCAGAGGTGTAATGTGGTCGTCACTTGTGTAATAGCACGGCTGATTCAGTACGTGGTTATTTATAGTGCGCTATTGAGGGATAGATAATAGGGAGGAAAAATGTGTGCGTACACATACATGTGCAGGCTTGATTAATACTTCTAGTGGAGTTCATTTTGTGAACTCTGCAAAAACAAAACTAGGTCATCGTGGTCACATATAATATAATGACCTTCATGAGAAAGCTCTATAATTCCCAGATTACTTACACATCCCTTGTGTTGTTCAATCCAACAACAAAATGTCTACTGACACAATAAAGAGTGGTGTAACAGTCCAGTAAAACTTTAGTGCAGCCTCTTAGTTCTCACAAAGTAGATTCTTTGTCCGGAGTCTCCTAACCTGATCACCTGATCTCGGGTCCGTGCTGGGTCTGGGCTCCACCCGGTTGCAAACGGGAACTGGACGAGAAGAAGAAAAGAAAAACAACATTCACAAAAATGTCTACGTTTGCAGCATTCTTGTGCATTTGACATGGGAGCCTACTAGAAACGTTGACAAGACGATTCCAACAACTTGCTTTACAATTTACAACAAAATGTGATGGGCATAGCTGAATTTGCTTGGTTTCTTCAGTGAGTTTTAAGCCTGTAAGTCCTGAGCGAGGCTCTGCACACATTGTGCAGTACGCGCGTTAGGTACATAATGGAGCAGTACACTTACTCTGTTTAGCTCTCTAATTTTTAGCATTCAACATGATGCGTCACATTTCTGATGCTATGTTACTTTTTTGTTTTCAGTAGGGTCATCGGCAACCAATAAATCATTCGCTCGTGTGTGATTTCTCCCGAGTCCCGTCCCCGCCCTCTTGTTCAGCTGGTAGAGCTTTGATGAGGGTAATTAATGAAACTCAAGGACTTTAAGTGACGCGATACAGGTCAGAGGAGAAATCGGGCCGATCCCTCCCTCTCCGGAGGCACCTGACTAATGACGCTTTGGATTTGCAATGACACACACACACACACACACACACACACACACACACACACACACAGGTAATCAACTCAAACCGTCGATGGCGCGCTGTCACAGAGACGCCGGCTGCCTGCGCCTGGTGTTGAATGACACCACCTGTTTGACGCGGCTAATTGCTAACAGCAATGTGTATCAGAACAGGTGCCAGAGTTGTCCAGAGTCGTTTTGTTTCGAGTCCAGTTTTGGGACTTCCAATAAAATGCTTCAGCTTGAGTTTGGGATGTTGAAAGCAGATCATTCATACCTCGAGTAATTGATCTGGATTTTTTGGGTCCTACACGCTGCAGTTTGTGGCCACTGCCTTGCTTCTCTGCTCTGTGGAAGAGCATAATCCTCTTTTCTATAATAATGCCCTCCGAGTTGTTCTCCCTGGCTATCCTCTTACACCTAATCCATGGTGATGAGAGTCACTAGGGCCAAGCAGCCTGATGGTCTGGAGTTGTGCTATATGAGATTAAATATGACACCTGAGGACAACCGGCGTCCTTTTCCTAATACCCCCCCACGCTGCGGTCTGTGGTGGTCAGCTCCGATTGGTGGCGAGGATGCAGGAATGACGAATTCTGGAAGGATGAAAAATGTTTAGCTAAAATATTCTAATGCTAAAATATTGGGACTTGTCTCTGTGACTCCCTTGACCATAACTACCCCACAGCCCTTGTAATGTCACTTTTTTAATGCATGGTTAGCTGACCAGGTTTGTTTCTGATGGTGTTGAATGTGTAATTACAGAAGCCGAGGATACTGGCCCTGCTCTCTAATGCTGAATGGCTCTTCTGATGATGGTTGTGTTGTGGGTTTTGTTCACAGCTTGTTTCAGCATTTTACTCCAAACGGTTGGCTTTGCTATGGTTCTCTACTATGGTCCTATTCTCTCTCTCTGTCCTAAGAGCTTGGAGAGATTCCATGGGCTGCTCTCAGGACTGTGTGCTGCTTTATCAGGACTGTGTGCTGTGAAGGAACACACTGAATGTAAAATCAAGCATTTGAGTATTGAAGTGTTCCGGTATTTGCAATACTACTATTGCAAACTATGTTTTGGTCCTTGTTGGTTGAGTATACAAAGTAACCATTTTGACTTCCGTGGTGGTCTAGTTGTTGGGAGGGAATGAGCATGGACCTTGTGATGGCTCAGCTCAAAGACTACGCACCTGAACACGCGTAGATGATCAAAGGTTCTGAGGAGAACTGTGATTACCGAGGCTTATTAAAGAAGATGGTTTTGTGCTGTGTATGTTCAGAGCTGTGTTCTGTCTTAATAAGAGGCAGTGAACTTGCATGGGTATGAGTCTGGCTTAGAATAGACGGCCCTGCACAGAATATGCTCAGTTCTCGCACCTTTCTTGTTGACTGTGTAGCAAAGCATTTGAATAGCATTTATTTCAAGGCTTCGCTTCCAGTTCAGTCTGTCACAGTCAGTGGCTGCGTGTGTGTGTGTGTGTGTGGGGTGAATGAGTGCGTTTGTGCTTGTGGGTGTGCGCGCACACGAGAGAGCAGCTCATCCATCAGCGCTGAAGGCACTTTATCTGCGACCCTCCAGTCTCTGTCTTGCAGAACACATTCTGGCCCGCCCTCGTCTGGGAGCCGTGTTGGGACGGATCGCACCCTCTCAACGAGTTCACTTCAAACTGATCCCAGAACAGCTGTGCTCCAAAACTATCTTCACGTTCACCGTCGTGTTATTCGAATGCTTTTTGATGGTAAAGAAAGTGGAAAATGGTTGGCCGCCTCCACAGTGATGTGCGTTTAGTCCGATTGTGTTACGGCCGCCCTGCCAAGGTCAGCATGTCATTTAAGTATCAAGGCCTGTTGAGAATGAAAGTGTCGAGTGTGTGTTTTCAGCACGATTGTGTTGCTCAGATGGACCTCTGCTTTTCCATTAGAAACGTGTGAATTGTTGGATGTGTTGAAATGGATGGTGTGGAACACTGAAATATGATTAAAATTAATACAGGCACAAGTTTTAACTGATTCATCAATTGGAGACTGGAACACTTCGAGAATAGACAAATAAATAAATGTTTTTTTGTTGTTTACGCCACTCCACACAGCTTCCGTTTGGTCAGCTCACTGCTGTGCTCTTGTGCCAACAAAGATCTGTTCATCAATTATGATCAGTATTCCCTCCATCATTCCCTGTAGGGTTTTTAATTAAGAACCTTCCTTCTCCATGGTGGACAGGCACCCATCATATGGAGTAAGGAGAAACACCATTAGCTGTGCTAATTAAAACACTGACCAGATATTATTGTGCACCTATGACAGTTAATAATAATATGGATAACCCTTTTTCATTTTTGCTGAACTGTTTTGATTGTAAACATGTTTCAGTGACATACAAGTCACATTAGCTGGTGTATGGGTGTGTGTGTGTGTGTGACCTCTTTGACCTTGTGTTGTGCAGGAGTCTGCTCAGGAGAGCGTCATCACCAGAGACATACACCGCACCTTTCCTGCTCATGACTACTTCAGGGACTCGCACGGTGACGGCCAAGACTCCCTCTACAAGATCTGCAAGGTGAGCTGTGCTGTTTGGGGGCACCTCACCCACCACCCCCATTGCAACACCCCCAGCTGGGTGGCACGTTTCGGGGGGGGAAGGGGGGTGTTGAGAGGCCCCTGCTCATATAAGGAGTTGAAAAAGCTCTCCATCACCTGATTGGCATTGTCAGATGAAATGATCCCTGAATTGCACCCCGAGGACCCCTCCTGTGCTCAGGCAGTGCAGGGGGGGGGTTGTGTGTTTCAAATATCTGCACTCACTTAAAGTGGCTGACACAAGTAGAATATGTCATAATCATGGCCCGTCACAAAGCTGTCTGTGTGATTCGAGATGAAGTGATGAGAGGTTTTCTGCAGGCGTATTCCGTCTACGACGAGGAGATCGGCTACTGCCAGGGCCAGTCCTTCCTGGCTGCCGTCTTACTGTTGCATGTGAGTAATCTTCTTACTCTAGAGGTGTAACGATGCATCAATTTGATCCGTGCATCTGCTCTGTAAACTATGATTCTGTTAATCTAGTGCATGGACACAAATCCACGTTGTAAAACTGAGTTTATTTCAATATTTTGTGGTGAAAGATGGTAATTAGCATTTTTCCAGAATCGCTTAACGATCGTCTCCTGCCAACCAGACCTCATTGTTCATTATACAGGTAAAATTTGTTTTTTAGATCATGTCTATATTACTGAGGAAAATTGTCTAGAATATGGCTTCCCTGTAAAAATCATAATTGATCGCCACAAGCTCTATGGTATTCACACCTAGACGTTAACCTCCGTTAACGCAGAACAATGAGAAACTTTCATGCACAAATGTTAATAGCGAATGCTTAAGTGTTCAGGCAGGGAAGCCTGCTGGGTGGCACAGTGCGGTGTGCGTGGGCATTTGTGTGCAGCTGTGTGTTATGCACCATGGCTCGGAGAGAGCCTGGCCTGACCTGGGAAGCCCGGGAGGTGGCAGGGATATTAATGGCCAAGACCGTCTACCAGCAAGAGCCCATTCAGAACTGGATATGCGTCTCTGTGATTTAATACCCATGTTTTCCTCTTTCCCTCACACACATGTACACAGGGCTGGCCCTTCCATTAGGCAATATAGGCAAATGCTAGGGGCGCCGTCTGTCCAGGGGGGCGCTCGCGTGCATGCGTGTCATAATTTCATTGTTTAATAATATTAGTCAAATTAATCATTATTATAATAACAACACACACCACCTATCACCCGCGTGCCAACCCGCCCTCCCCCGCGCGCTCTGCGCACCTCGTTAGTGTTTCTCTGTGGGGAAAAAGACACCACAGCGTGAGTGACATCTCCCCGTAAAGACGTCAAAAAGGCAGAAGTCCTCTGGTGCCCAGGGTAGAACAATGAGAAAAGTGCAGGAAGAAATGCGACAAAAAAAACAGGTAATATAATGGTAATATGTGGTGAATTAACACTATAACAGTGGCGAACCGTCAGGGACTTCAACGCCTTCTCTGAAGGTTAATTGATCTTAAAAAGGATGCTTTATCTATTATATGTAATATATGTTAATAACGCTTCACCAATAATTTGTATTTTTCCTATAAATTGGCTTTCAAATTCACGTCACGTCACGTGGTTAATATACTGCCACAATTTTACAATACTGTCATCATACTGCCCATTCCTAGTAGGTGCTATTATTAGCTTAGCTCAGCAAGTTTTAAAATAAATATATATTAAAACACACATATGCTCCTCTGTTCATTGCAGATTGAAATAATAATGTTGCAGTAGGCAAATTGCCCTGATTTGCACAGGTGGTGGTAGTTGTTTTTTTTAATATTTTTTTTATTTATTATTAATATTTAAAATTTGTTCTCTGCACTATGTTATGTAAAATAGTTTAAAAATATTTTTTAAATTTATTTATATTTATTGCTTGTTGGTAATATTTAAGTCATTTGCTTTTTATTTGTTTCTTTAATAGTGATACAATCAACCCAATGATTGATGATGCAGGGGGCACCAACCAAAATCTCGCCTAGGGCACCACATTGGTCAGGGCCGGCTGTGGATGTTCATAGGTGCATGCAGTGATGGCTTAGTTACCTTGAAAAAGTAATCCGATTGCTGATTACTCCTTTTAAAAGTAACTTAGTTATGTTACATATTACTTGATTTTAAAGTAACTACGTTAGATTACAAGTTACTTAGTAGTTACATTCAGCAGCAAAATTAATTTTTCCAATACTCACTTTATTGGAAGTGCATTTTTAACAGTAACAATGTACTTCCTGACATTTGAATAATATATCTCCTGACATTACGTTTGTGTTGCTGCACGGTATTATTTGTAAATATATTTGTAAATGTAATACAAGCGAACTATACAGTCAGACAGCTATTTGTTGTGAAACAAAATACCATTACAATTTCAAGCATTTTAAGTAGGCTACGTTACTCAAAAAATTCCAGCACTTTTCAAACCTGGAACACAAAGCAACATTAAAATTCATCAGGTAAATATTCATTCCCCTGTTTTTGAGGGGTGTTTATTTAAACTACCACATATCGTTAACGGACAACACTGCACAGAATGACGTGAGAAACACGCTCACGCTCTCACAGGTTCGTGCGGAGTCTAGCGCTACGGTCAGACGCAAAAGTATAACTGAGCCAAGAAGAAAGCAAAAATATACATTTTTACTAAGGAAAATTAAAATAGTAACGCACAGTTACTTGGAAAAGTAACTTTAATCTGATTACTGGACTGGAAATAGTAACGCGTTATATTACTTTTTACTGAAAAAAGTGGTAAGATTGGAGTAATGCGTTACTAAGTAACGCGTTACTGACATCACTTGGTGCATATACGCGAACACACACACACATACGCGCACAAAACCCCTACTGCCTGAGGCAGACAGACGGAAGCTTTTCATTGGTCCAGCAGGAAACCACTCCCTCTTCATATTATGTGCCCAGTCAGCTGCTGTGTGATGCGCTTGTGCTTTTGTTTCCTTTCATGTCCACCCTGAGCTCTGACTACAGCCTCACTTACAATCTGAAATTCTCCCTCCTCGTGTTCACCAGAAGCCCTATATGTAACACCCCCCTCCTCTCTATCTCTCTTATCCTGTTTAATTTTACTGAAACATTCATCAGGTTATTCAGTCTCTCCATCTCTCTCTCTCTCTCTCTCTCTCTCATTTCATTGTTCTTTCTTTCTCTCTAAATTTCACTTACTGTTTCACTGTTGGTTTTTCACTTTTCTCTCCCATATATATATATATATATATATTATATATATATATATATATATATATATATATATATATATATATATATATTCACTCACTTTCTTTCACTCCTCTCATTCTCGTTCCCTCTCACCTAACTTCTTGTCTAACTCCTCGTATAGATGCTTTTATTTTTATTCTGTCTCTCTCAAAACAACCTTAACTTCCACTTCCAGTAACAAATATGTTTGGAGAAACTCACCTCTGCTTTATAAGGCTTAGCTGTAGAGAACGGTTCACTGATTTAAAAAAAAATGTTCTCATATAAAGCACGTGTGTTCATGGGGCCTGGATTTGTGGGTTTCCTCCTCTCCAGAGAAATTGATTCTTTGTGTAAAAACAAATAAACATTTGCTGTGTGTTTGTAGATGCCCGAGGAGCAGGCCTTCTGTGTGCTGGTGAAGATTATGTATGATTACGGACTCAGGGAACTGTACAAGAACAACTTTGAGGATCTGCACTGCAAGTTCTACCAGTTGGAGCGCCTGATACAGGTCAGGATTCACGTCCACTCCCCCTCCAGGGACGACCCAGTTGTGCAGTAGATCGGCTCAGTGTGTCGTGGGGTGACCATTTTCACAACACTCCCCTTTGTGGTTCTGCTGTTGATGGATGTGTACACGCATAAGAACCCTCTCAGATATTGCACATGTCATTTGCGGTTGTTTTAATAGGTCAGGCGAACACACAGGACCGTAATCACAGCGTAGACGAACGTGGGTAGTGTTGCAGTAGATGTGGGACTTGCACGCTTTGGTTTAGACATTTGCCCGTCACGAGTCCATGGGAGAAGCCTGGATTGATTGCGAGCTTTGGTGTTTGGAGGTGCTCGACACCACCTGGTCTTTGAAACAGAACTGTGACGGAGCTCAAGTGTCCTCCAACATTAGACAGACTCTAATTACAAAACAGGTTTTAATTTTGGGCTGAAATGTGATTAGGAACAAAGTGTAAAAGCTTTTAAATTCATTGATCCAGAGAAACACACACACACACACACACACACACACACACACACACACATGCAGGTGTCAAAAGCCATACTGTATAGCAACATCCTCTTTGTTAGGAAATCCCCACTGTCTCTTCCTCTTCTTTGCACTGCATGCTTTAGAAAGCCTTATAAAGTGTCAGGGGTGTGTTGTCTCTTTCACGTTACCTCAACCCCCCCGTTCCTCAGATTGAGTGTCATTCTTATACTTCCTTCGTTTTTCTTCATTATATCGTAACACACTGCCAACAACAGAAAAATAGGAAAAGAACGACGTCTGATGTAACAACCACACTGGCACGTAAACGATTTCATTCATAGTGTCAAAAACAGAGGCTGAAAGGAGGCAGGTGTGGTCAGGGCAGGAGGGTCTTCTCTCTGCACCCCACCTGCATTGGGCTCCACATCTTGGGCCGCACTGACCCGCCTGCACTGTGTCTCATTCTGACTACGTTTGTCTTCCCTCCCCCCCCTGTGTGCAGGAGCAGCTACCCGAGCTGTGGGCCCACTTTCAGGACCTGAACCTGGAGGCTCACATGTACGCGTCCCAGTGGTTCCTCACGCTCTTCACCGCCAAGTTCCCCCTCTGCATGGTCTTCCACATCACCGACCTGCTGCTCTGTGAGGTCCTGACGTCACTTCCTGCCACTCCGACAATGCACAGACATTCAACAGTAAACGCCGTAGCTGCAGTTGTAGGGAAGAGCCTAAGCAGAACTTCAGAGAGGGTGGCCGTGTTGGTTTGAAGACCATCACAGGAAGTACCTCCACCTTTCATAATGTTCCTTATCTGGCCCTGTGAAAGTAGCTACCCACACCAATATGTGTCTGTCTCTCTCTCTCTCTCTCTCTCTCTCTCTCTCTCTCTCTCTCTCTCTCTCTCTCTCTCTCTCTCTCTCTCTCTCTCTCTCTGTCCGTCCCGTCCTCCCTCCCTCCCTCCCTCAACCATTCAGAGTGGTTGTAGCCTGGGGCGAAACAATTAAAAGTTTCCTCAGTCTGTCTCAGTCAATGAGTTGTGTGATGAGAATCTGTTAGATCTGTCCATGGCCAACCCCGTCCCCTTTATCTCTCTTCCCCCCCCCCCCCATGCCTCCCTCTCTTTCTCTCCTCTCTAGCCATTTCTCCACCTTATTGTCTGGTGTTCCTTTCCTGACACTTGGCTCTCAGTCTCTGGCTCTCTGACCATCTTCCTGTACTCTGTCCATTCAGCTCCTGCAGAGACCCTGATCACCCAGATCACACTTTCCCCTGCGCACTTCATATTAAGCCTAAAGCTACACATTCTGCATTAATAGTACCTATTTTAATTTTTTTTATCTTAATTTAATCCTAAAACTGCTCTAGTGATATTAAGAAATTGTATTGTGCATTAGTTTAAGAGCCCCACTCTAGATTAAGTTTAGGTTACTGTTCACTTTAGATAAAGACTCCCTCTGTTAAAATAAAATGGTAAAATTCAGAAAGATAAATGTAATTCTGTAACTAGAAATGGGTGTTGAAGGACTAACCATCTCCATATAGGGCCATTTTAACCATATATGGCTTAGTCTAATAGTAATTACCATTTAAGACAACCCTTACTCAGTCATGCACTGGGAAACACAGTGCATCAGGGTTAATGCATAATACTGAATCATTCCCTGCAGAACAATCTCTCTCTCTCTCTCTCTCTCTCTCTCTCTCTCCCCTCCTCCCTCCCTCTCTCTCTCCCTCTCTCTCTCCCTCACACACACAAACACACACACACACACACACACACACACACACACACACACACACACACACACACACACATGCATACCCCAGTTATAGTACACACTCTGTGATTTTAGCCATTTCCTGCCCAGCCTTGCAGCGCCATCTAGAGGAGGTTTGACCGAGGCTCCCATCTGTGTTATTAATAGAGTGAGGGGGATATTTTTAGCTCCGTGTTGCCATGTGAACGGGTTATCTGGGTGATGCTTGAGACGGGTGTTTCCATGCGGGCTTGACTTCAGCACCGCATGTCTGTCCGCACTGTGATAGCACCTGCTGCCACGCCCACCCACCATAACCACTCCTGTCCATCACTGTTCATCCTGCACTCTGGGTGCACACGTCCACCTCACTATTAGTGCGTGTGCGCGAGCACCTATATATCGGGGTGTGGGTGTGTGTGTGTGCAAGAGTGCACGCACGCTTGTGTGTGTTTTCAGCTTGTCATTCTTCCTCATTGTATCGCTGGGCTATTTCTGGACATGCAAATTCCCTCTACATTCTAACCTTCATTTGCATATTTCTTTGGGAAATTCATCAGGAATTCAGAGCTGCTCCATTCTGCAGATTGAAGCTTTTCACGGCATATCTCTTATTTGGCTTTGACCTTTGCAGAGATCATGAAGAAGAATTAACAAGATTAATAACCCATTAATAATCTGCCTTTTTAAATGTATTTATTTATTTTATAGCTATTACCCTTTATCCTTCTATATTTTTGTGACTGCAAGCACTACGTCAAATAACACTAATAATATAATAATAAATATTATTATTATTATTATATATCAGTAAAAAGAATTATAGCAAAAAAAATCATTTATTGCAGTTTTACAGCAGCATTCAGTGTATCCTTGCAATAAGCAGACTAAAAGTCATGTAGGAAAAGCATAATAAGAGTCTCTACGTAATTACTGGAAAGATTGCCTGCTACCTGAGGGATTGTTGATGTTGTGTTAAGGGTGTGCTGTGAATCATCTCTCTGTTCTCTGTCTTTCTGCAGGGCTTGAACATTATCTTCAATGTGGCTCTGGCTCTGCTGAAGGTAAAACACCAGTTCCTTCCTCTATAGCGACAGAATGTAGAAGTGTTTGGACAAGGGTAGAGAGAAATGCCGCTGGTTCTCGAGGAAGAACTTGGGTTTGAATTAAAAATGACCTTGGTGGAGCTAGACTGTGGCTGGACGTAACCGTTGAGCAGTAAGACACCCAGGACATGGTGAACTAAGTGCAGACTTTGATTTCCATGTTCCTTTAAACAGGACTAGATGGCCATGCAGACCATGTCCTTGATTTTCATTCTGTTGATCGGTACACACAGTGGTATACAGCAGCCTCTGTCTCCCCTGCTGGTCAGAGCTGAACTGCAGGAATTCAGGTTTTTTAATGCCCCATGCAGCTGTTTCACAAATGATTCAATATTTCTGTATAAATAGTGCTTTAAAGTGAGAGATTATGAGAATGACAAACTTAATTCCTTATTCCTTACATCTGCAGAATTGGGTTGCGTTCCAAATCTGCTTTGTTGCTACATCCTGAACACACTGAAAAACCTTTGAACCCTAATGAAGCACTGAACACCAGCATGCTGCAGTAAGGACTATAGCGTGTCAGTGGGTTCGTGGTGCACCATCTTCCCATTTGATAGTAAACAATGGTGGTTGCTTAGTGTTTGTGTACACAGTCTGTGGATGGCGGTGTCGGTGTCTCTGTTTACACTTCTCTTCTATGACTGCCTTGTAAAATGTTTGTTTTGTTTTATTTTATATTTTCCCGCAATTTGCACTGGGGTTTTTCAGGCAAACGTCTTCACAGGCAATCAGATAGCAGTGTTGGGAGTTGAAAGGTCAGGGCATGTCTTGTCTCGCTGTTATTGGTGCTCGGGAAGGACACAGCAGAGGTTTCAGACTCCCAGGCCGGGCTCATTAACCCAGGAAGGTCCTTACAACTGAGGCTTCACTAATGACATCACATCGAGACATCACCAGCAAGCAGGCAGGACTGTTTGTTCAGCAAAGCTCATACACCTCGCCACGGTTGCCCTTTCAGATGGAGCTCCATTGCCGTGTAGTGAGGGTCACTCCGTAGACCGGCGTTGTACAGCTGGTGTCCTTGAGAAAGGCCAGGGGGGTTAAATCCAGTTACAGGATGAGAATTGTTATTTCCGACGAGCACAAATCTAGTAATAAAGTAGTTATCATCATTGCAAATTGGACTTCAATTACTTTCAAATGGGAAATAAATGAGAGCCTCATGTTGTTCATAGTTGACTTGTTTGGTCCTTAATTGAATCAGGAGCTTGGTCTCACACCGCCTGCACGCCTGTGCCTGGATCAGCTCCTCACATCTAATGTGCTCACTTGGTTTCGCCACGCAAACTCGTACGTGTGTACAATACATGTTCACCTTGTTTAAGCTGCAGTTACATAAGAATACAAGGGGTGGAGGTGCGGGGGATGGGTGGAGGGGCATGGGTGGGTGGGGGCTGAGGGGAGTTTCATTGGGTTCAGTTGGCCGGTTTGCTGTTGTATGAACCCTCTGTGTTACAGTACTGCGTGTGTTCTCTGTGCCAATAGCGCGTTCAGTTTAGCCATACAGTCATCCTGCTAGATCACGTGCCCTCATCACCCATTATGGAGGTGGCCATCCTTCTGTCAAAACAATCCCAGCCTGCTCACAATGGGCTGTACAGTCACCTTGTCAATGGTATTTAGGCCTTGGGCCTCTAAAATACCCATAATTTTTTCTAGATGCCAATACAGATTTGCGTGTGTGTGTGTGTGTGTGTGTGTGTGTGTGTGTGTGTGTGTGTGTGTGTGTGAGATAGATTTATACAAGGGTGAAATATTGGGCCCAATATTGGGTCCTTTGTTAGTTAATAATTGTATCCATGAAAAAAGCCAAACAAAATAAGTGCGTAGGTCCGTTCTCCCCTTCACTGGTGTTGGGACGGCGGCAGATGATGTTGTAGACGTATCCAGGCCATGGATGACCGAGTGATTGCATAAGTGAGAATGAGAGAAACCGAGAGACGGAGAGAAGGGAGGGGAGATCTAGGGGGTTGCACTGCCTCGTTCTCATTGGCTAGTCATTACGGCATTCTCCCCCGAGGCACCCACATGCCCCCCTTCCTCTCTTTTGCAATCCTTTTCTCTCTCTCTCTCTCTCTCTCTCTCTCTCTCCTCCTCTCTCTCTTCTATCTCTCCTCTCTCTCCTCACTCTCTCTCTCCTCTCTCTCCATCTCTCTCCTCTCCTCTCTCACTCTCTCTCTCTCTTCCCCACATGCCCCCCTGTCTGTGCATCCTTCGTGAGCATACAGAATCTGTTAGCATTTAGCATTAGCACGTACACATCTCTCAGTCAGGTCCAGTATCCTGTCATCGACTCAGCCTGCCAGAGTCCTGCTTATGCCCCTCCTCTTCTCTTCTTCCTCCTCCTCTCTTCCTCCGTCTCTGCCAGCTAGCTGCCTTTTCTAGCAACGTCTCTCTCTCTCTCTCTCTCTCTCTTCCTCTCCCTGGTTCTCCGCGTTTCATCTGCTTCTCTCGTCCGTCTCGGAGCTGCGAGGTGGAACATTTGTGGGATCTGCAAGCTACAGTGCAGGCCTGTTCTCCGGCTCCTCCGAGCAGAGCGCGGCCCGCAGGACCGGGGCGCGCCTCCCACCCTTCAGCCTCCGCCCACGCCTCCTCCCGCCGGCTGCCGCTCGCTCCGCGCCAGGCCTTTTGCTCCGCCAGACTCCTCTCGGTCTCTCCTCCGGGCGCCGAGGTGCCGTTGCTGTAATCTGCGAGGAAGCTGCCTCCCCAGCCGGATGCCGTGAGGGCAGGGAGTGTTCCTGTGCACGTGGACTGGGATTAAGACTGGGATTAAGACTGGGATTAAGGGGGGGAGGGTCGGCATTTCTGCTGGCGTTTGTTGCCTGCTCAGAGCCTCTGCCCAGCCCTGTGGGTATGCTGGCCTGTTTTTGCATGGATGCTGCATCTCCTGTTCCGGCTGCGTCTCCTCTCCAACCCCTGCCGTGGGTTTTGCCTCCTCAGCCTCCACCATCCTTCCTCTCGCAATCGCTCCCACACCTCCGTGGAGTCTGACGCGCGGGGGGCCGCGGGCCGATTATGAGGTATCCGCCCTCCGACGCGCGCTGCCCGTCGGCAGTCTCGCCGTGACGACGCGCTCGTCCCTCTGCCTGTTGCCAGGCAACAGATCGCTGATCCGAACGCCGAGGAGGCGGCATCCTTTTTATAGGGCGAGCCGGGAGGAGGCCGCTCCAGCTCTAGACTACTCGGATCGCTCGTTATGTTAACCAGGGACCGTGGGAGTGACCACACTTCGCTGTGGTGTAGGTCCGGAGCCGCCATTTGGGGACCGACACAGCAGGCGTGGGCCTTCGAGCAGCGATGGAGAGTCCGGGCCGTTCCTGGCCAGGTGCTAGAGCGCACACAGACCATGCGTCCCCTTCCGGAAGTGAGAGTGCGCGTTTGTTCTCATTACGTGGAGCGTGCAGGTCTCAGCATGATCGTGTGCGCGTGACGGTGGACCGCCCAACCCCCCCCGACCCCCCCCAGCAGACGCGCGAAGGGCCAACCTGGACTCGTAACCCGTCCTCGCCCCCGCAGGCCCCGTGCCGCCCGCGGACGTGACCGTGGCGGAGATCGCGGCGGACGGCCAGCCTCCGTGGGAGGAGGACGCAGTGCACTCTGGGAAGGGGAGTCCCCTGGCCCGGACCCCTGACAGTGAGGCACCGGCACCCCCCCCAGCTCAGTCCCCCATCCCCCCAGCATTGCGTGCGCTGGAGGAGGGCGAGTCTGCAGGAGAGGGGGGCGGTGCCCTGGGCCCAGACTACGGAGAGAGGGTCCTGTCCCTGTTGGGCATGGGCCACCGGCTCTTTGTACCCGACTGCTGGCGGTGAGGGGCAGCTGGTGCCTTTCCTGCCCTGTTCCAGTCAGAGCTGTATGAGTGCTGTAGCGTATCAGCTGGCACCTGTACCTCTAGACCTTTGATGTTAGACACTTAATAGTTTACTGGTATTGAAAACACTTTGTTGCAATACACGTGTTCTCCATAAGGTTGTGCTGTGTGCTGTGATTTATATGATGTAATATCGGTAAAGAATGTGAATTTCTTTTGCATGTAGTCTTCATTCTGGATATTCTGACAATATATGATTTTGTTGCATGTGTGAAGTCCCTTATTGAAAATGGGCATTACTAAGAAAACATAGGAGGCCTCTAAAACCAGTACATCACTGTAATTGGCAGGCCAGTCAGTCCCAGTAGAGTCAACATTGACCTGCTTATCTTGTTTCTACTACCATTTTACATAAACATTTATCAGGTTATTCAATTCTTTCTCTCTCTCTCTCTCATCTCTCTCTCTCTCTCTCAGACATCGAAGGAGGACCTTCTCCAAGCCGACTTTGAAGGTGCGCTAAAGTTCTTCCGGGTTCAGCTGCCCAAGCGCTACAGGGCGGCGGAAAACGCCCGTAGGCTGATGGAGCAGGCTTGCATGCAACATCAAGGTAGGAGGCCCAGGCCTCAGCAGCCCTCCACATAAACCCCACCCTCCACATAAACCCCACCCTCCACATAAACCCCACCCCACAAACTGCAGGACCCCTCTGGTGAAGTCGCTCTCAGTGGCTTTTGGCTCCAATGTTTGCATTGTTGTCCTGTGTGAGTTGTTCTCTGCATGTGACGACCCCCCCCGGCTGCTGAAGTCATTTTCGGGGATTAGCGAGACCCCGGTGGCAGAATAATGAATTGGTTAGTCAGAACAGAACACCACACACTCACTGCATCCACTGCAGTGTGTGGTGAAATGTTTCTGAGATTTCACTCCAAGTACAGTTTTCTCTGCTGACTTCACGGTGCCGGAAAACGTTCTGACGTATTCCAGAAAGTGTTACAGCGACGAGTCGTGTTGGTTTGAACGTGTGCTCAGCGGATCTGAGTCTTTATCCAGTGTTTTGGAATAAATTCTGCACATTACTGCAAGCGTGCTGTATGCGTTGCCCGGTCCTGCCATGCAGGTTTGTTCTGAAGCTGAAACAAAACACCACCCTGCTGTCATGCTCGTCTGTTCCTGCAGGCCTTAAAGAGGCGAGGTGGGTGTGTCGGACCAGGTTTGGAACTCACATCTGCAGGGCAGGTAGATTTGAAGAGCTGAGGAGGCTCGCGGTGAAGCAGTTGCTCCGATTCAGACACACCAGCGCTGCTTCACATCAGCCAACGTGCGGCCACTTCCCCGCTGTGCTCTTCATCATCATGATGAAGAACATCATGAGACTGCGAAATGAGTCACGCGTATTAGGGATGTCCTGATCCAGCTTTTTGAACTTCCGATGCAATACCGATATTTATTTGCACTTCCAATCCGATAGCGATAACGGCTGATACCGATACCGGGCCTATCCGAACATGTATTAAAGTTTAAAGTTATTTAGCAAACTTACCTTGTCGTTTTACTCTTGATAACAAGTAGCCAGCTAAATTAGGTGAGTTTGAATAATACACAATGGTTGGTAAGGAGAAACTGACCTGTTTATTTAGCAGTTAATAAACTCAAAATAGACAAAATAATAAACAGAAATGGCATCAGTAAAAAAAAAAAGTGCAAATAATATTCTAAATTGTATTTTAAAAAGTGGCAGTTTGTCATGCTTCGCAAACGTTTCTGCCAGTGTTAGTTGTGTAGGACCTTTCTTTTTGTCTTCGGTTTTCTTTAGAAACTCTTCATGTTTATGGTGGTATTTCGAGAAATGCTTAATTAGATTGGTTGTTTTAAAGGTTCTTACAGCTTTACCACCACGCTTGACTTTACTGTGGAATATATTGCACTCTACCTCTTCGTCTTTGTCGTCCTTTGAGGTAAAATAATCCCACACAACTGACATTTTTACGGATAACTTCACATGGTTGTCTTAATGGTCAAGAGATGCCACTGAGCTAAATTGGGGAGATGCTCGTGCCTGCCGATCCGATACCGATACGCATTTTTTGCAAATATCGGCGGACAAGCCTAACGCGTATAACGTAGTGGTACATAGTGCTGGTGGCTGGGTGAGATGGTGTTATGGTGGACCCTGGTCACCCTGGGTGAGAGGTGTGATGATGGACTCTGGTCACTCTGAGCAAGCACACGGTGATTTGCATGGTTTCGTGAGAAGATGTCTGCCTGACTGAACTGGGGGAGCTGCACTCAGAATCTAGTTGCTAATTCCACTTGTCTGTTATGGCTGCAGATCTTTTATGCTGGTTTTTACTAAATTGATTTGTGTGTGTGTGTGTGTGTGTGTGTGTGTGTGTGTGTGTGTGTGTGTGTGTGTGTCCCATCTCTCTCATTTCTTTTGCACTCTCTCACATCCCCCATGTCACTATCTGCAGGATTTCCTGTGTCCCGAGTTGCTCAACGCCACATCGGTAGTGCTGTAATTCTGTAGAAATGATCCTCTGAGCACAATACTTAGAGGAGAGCCTACGTGTTTCTCAAATGTCTTGTCTGTAGTGCAAGTCTTCTCGTAGGGTTGCAGACCCGTACATTCAGACTCTTGACTACGGCTCTAAGCTGTTAAATAAACTGGGTGGCATGGAGGGGGTAGGCTTTAGGACCCTGGAAGGTGGAGAGGAAGGGCACCCGAGCAAGGTGTTGTCAACAGGTGCAGGGACCCACTCGCTCACAGTGAGTCAGCAGGAGAGAAGCAGTCCGAGTTCAGAATTCAGAGTCTCATTCGTCCTCTCATAGATTTACTTCTCAACGTTACTCTTCTCCCCCGTTCTCTGTTCTGTTCCACCACACACTGCAATATGTCTTCTGGCATGTACCTGGGTGTGCACTCTGACTTCTCCAGCCACACCCGTACAAACTTGTTGTCCTGTCATCACTCCCTCCCTCCCTCTCTCTCTCTTTCTCTTTCTCTTTGGCCCTCTCCCTTTCTTCTAAGCAGGTACGTTACACTCGTTCTTAAGGGAGTCAACAACAGTGGCGTGTGTGCGTTATTCTGTGGGGTGGTGTTTCTTAAAGCGGTTGCACCAGCAGTGCCTGACTGTACTGTTTCATGACTGCAGTGTAGGAGCGGGCACCCCAGAACACACTATGAGAGGCTCTTCTCACCGTTGACAGCAACTTGGGCTTAACGGCACGTTTTTTTTTAACGCTTGTGCGGACTCACTAAGCTTCTCTGACCTGAGCTGAGAGAAGCAAATGAACCCTGCACCCTGTGTGTGTGTGTGTGTGTGTGTGTGTGTGTGTGTGTGTGTGTGTGTGTGTGTGTGTGTGTGTGTGTGTGCGAGCGAGCGAGCGAGCGAGCGAGCGAGCGAGCGTCTGGGCACTGCCAGCGCCCTGAGTGGTGTCCAGCGAGCTGGGCTTGTTTGACGGGCTCGGTTGGAAGTGTGAGACACGGAGGGTGAGACAGGAGCCTTGGGGAGGTGCGACAGGTGCCGGTTACTCTCACCTTTTTCTTTGAGGTGTGACTTACGCTTGAAGACTCACCAGGCCTTTGTTGAGGTTCTTAGTTTCTTCTGATTTGAATGGAAGCCATTTGCATCTGAATTTGCACCTCAAACTTCAGTGTGTGTAGCAGAGTGAGACTCTGAGGGTTGTGAAAGATGGTAAAAGAGAAGGAAGCGGATTAGATGTGTACACAGGAAGGCTTATGCTGTATCTTCATATCAGCATCAGAGAAGAGCTCTGGACACACACACACACACACACACACACACACACACACACACACACACACACACACACACACACACACACACACACACACGTTCCCAGGGGCCGGGCCCAGAAAGCTGTCATCCCTCCCTTGACTGGAGACGTGTCAGCCGAGCTCTTCTGGCATTGTTGCGGCACAAACCAGGCACACGGTCCTCTCTCTGAAAACCGGGCACATTTGTAGAAGGATCGACCGGTCGGCTAATCAGCTTACGGAGTTCCCTGGTACGGGTGGTGCGGATGGGGGAGAGCACTGCTGTCTGACCCCCCTCCACACACACACACACACACACAGAGGATTAACGAAGGAATTTGTATTTCACAGCCTCTTTATTGCGAAGGACTTTGTGGAGGGGAAAGGAGCCTGGGTGAAAAGCAGCAGTGGGGTTTCTTACCCAGGCTGACGGGACTCCAACAGCCTTGACATCGCTCTCTTCTGTCCTTCTTAGGGCTTGTGGGTATTGGAGTTTTTGTGCTTGTTGAAGCAGGATGTTTGGTAGAGTCCGGGATGTTCTGAGAGCAAAGGGGAAGAGTGGACAGTGAGACCAGAGGGAAAATTAAGAGCGACCGAGGAAAAAGTTTGGAAAATCTGTGTGTGTGTGTGTGTGTGTGTGTGTGTGTGTGTGTGTGTGTGTGTGTGTGTGTGTGTGTGTGTGTGTGTGTGTGCGTGCGCGCGCACGCGTGTGTGCATGAGATTTCAGGCGCATACTGAAGGACAGCCGTGTATCAGAACCAGTGAGTCATTGAGGTCTGACTGACAGAGGTCACTTCCCCCTCCCCTATCTCCGTCTCTCTGTCTCTCTGTATCTCTATCTATCTATCTCTCTCTCTCTCTAGCTATCTTTCTTTCTTTCTTTCTTTCTTTCTTTCTTTCTTTCTTTCTGAACTTTTAGCCAGGGGCTGGTGAATGTGAGCCCTGTGTAAACAGAAGCAGGATCCTCTTGTGGAGAGAGAGGGGAGTGTGAGACAGGGCTCGCTTGTGTCTGTCCACTGGAGGGATTCACGGGGACACGTGGTCCTCCAGCTCGCTTTCCCCGTCTTGCCTGCCCCACCTGAGAGAGTGGGGAGAGGCAGAGCACACAGGAGGGGTGTGTTCATGTGACTGTGTGAGCGAGAGAGACAAAGTGCATACCCATTGGCTGGATCTCCCTGGCTCCGCCCCCTGCTCTGCCTCCTCTTGCTGGGTCCAGTGCTTTGGCAGGAACCGTCTGCTGCTCAGCTCAGACAGACCTGTCAGCAAACCTGCTCTCTCCTCCCTCCCTCCCTCTCTCTCTCTCTCTCTCTCTCTCTCTCTCTCTCTCTCTCTCTCACTTGCTTGCTCACGCTCTCACCGGGCGGCTCTGTCTTCCTGGCACACACACGCGCTCTTATCAACATACACACACTGTGGCAAGATGATGGAGGAAGTGTCTATCACCGTGGCTTATAATGCCCACGTCATGAACCAGATCTGTGAAGAGGACATCTTTGCCAGTCTGGTGGCAGACTCCAGACCCAAACCAGCGGTAGGTGTCACAGACTGGGGCCGCTGTGGCTAACCCTTGGTCTGGGTGGATTGGACCATTAGTGCTGATAAAGCTGCTTGTGCTCTCCTGGTTAAGGCATCGAATGGCCACTGTAGCAGGATCCTGTGCGATGAACTCTGACCTGTCCTTTCTCTGGCAATAGTCCTGTTATAGTCCTGTTCATGTACTTTCCTTGTGTTTGCCGTGTCCTCCCGCGTGTTGACGTCTTGTGCAGAAATGTAATTTTCATGATTTTCACAGTGTTGTAGATTTTTGCAATTACTAGATTTGCTGAAGCTCAAATGAGATTTTCTTTGTCTCTTTTGTGTGTTTGTGTGTGTGTGTGTGTGCGCATGCCACATGCCTTCACAGGAGAATGTTTTCAGATTCCACATTTAGGCTGTTCTTGTATGCTTTTAAAAAGGAAAGACAAAATGTTTTATAAAAAGAAAGGTTGCTGAAATGTTGGTGTTCTTAGTTTGTGATTAATATGTCTAGGATTAGATGATGATTATATTGTCACAGTTAAGATCTTGACTAGGTTTAAGGTTGGTGAAAATTCAGCTCCGTGTGTGTGTGTGTGTGTGTGTGTGTGTGTGTGTGTGTGTTCACGCATGCGTGCATGTCTAAGCAGGAACGCTTGGTTATCAGACTGTAATATAATGTTTCATGTTGTGCGACCTAGTTCTGGGCGTTTTGAGTACACAAAGATAGTGACGTCAAATCGATATTCAAATATTAATGTGTTCCATATATGCATGGCTGCATGTTTAATGGATTTAGCTGAAAGATAAGCCATCGTGATTGTTCAGTTACAGGACGTTAAGGCGTGCGTGTCTGCGCGTATTGTGTTGTGTGTGAATGTAGATGTATATATGTGTGTCAGTGTCTGTAGCGGTCACGGAAAACAGTTATTTGAACGGAAAGTGCCATGGGGGAGTTCTTTCCACACAGATAGAAGGAGTCAGGTAGCTGTGACCAGTGTGCATGTGCGTGCGTGCGTGCACGTGTGTGTGTATGTGCACCCTTTGCTGGAGTCACACTCCAGCTTGTATACAGGTGGCTCCCCTGTCCCGTCCCGTCCCGTCTCGTCCCGTCCCGTCCCGTCTTTAACGTGAGTGCTGCACCTACACCGTGGGGCTTCTGTGCTGATTACACTCAACAGTTGTGCAGTTCTTCCTCTGAACACCGTGTCGTTCTGATGCAATCATGGCCGCCTTTATATTCCTACATCGAGCCTCCAATCAGATTCTTTCTGAACTTAATCTCGGTTTTTACCCTCTCTCCTCTTTCCTACCCCTGTCTCTCTGTTTTGTCTTTTGTTCTCTCTTAATTGCCCCCGTCTCTCACCAGTGCCCCTCCCTTCTCTCCACGCTGACTCTCTGTATTCATAATCTCTTCCCCCCCCGCCATCGCTGCCTGGGTGACACCCACACAGTGTATCGTGTTGCTCGTCCCTGGTCGGGCGGGGATCCGCGGTCCTGCTGGTCCCGTCTGCGCGGGACTGTCCAGAGCCGATCCCGCGTATGTTCGTTTCACGTGGCTGAGTGAGGTTAGAGGAGCTGCCTCCACCTGCCTCCACCAGCCTCCACCTCGAAAGCCTCCTCAGGTGCTCCAGGTCGGAGCTCCTCCAGGCTCATGAGTGTGAGGACTGTTCCCCAGAACTGTATTGGCTGGTCACTGGCTCTGGACAACCCAGCGGATGATGTGTACACTTGGCTAACAGTGTCAAGTGTGACGTGAGGAGTGAGTTGGGAGAGACACCTGCTTGATCCTGCACTTGTGCCAGACTGCGTTTCTGGTCCAGTAACTGTAAGTGGTTGAAGTGTGTGTCTTTTACAGCGGTAGTGCAGTCAGAACCGCAGTGCTCAGGTACACTCAATCAGAACCGCAGTGCTCAGGTACGCTCAGTCAGAACAGCAGTGCTCAGGTACACTCAATCAGAACCGCAGTGCTCAGGTACACTCAATCAGAACCGCAGTGCTCAGGTACGCTCAGTCAGAACCGCAGTGCTCAGGTACGCTCAGTCAGAACCGCAGTGCTCAGGTACGCTCAGTCAGAACCGCAGTGCTCAGGTACACTCAGTCAGAACCGCAGTGCTCAGGTACACTCAGTCAGAACCGCAGTGCTCAGGTACACTCAATCAGAACCGCAGTGCTCAGGTACGCTCAGTCAGAACCGCAGTGCTCAGGTACACTCTGCTCTGCTGAGACAAGGCTACTGAGGGACAGCTTTGTTTAAGCAAGCTCCTCCTCCCCTCGAGTGCTATAGTAACGCCTGCAAACCAACCCGCATGGGCCCTGCTGTCATGGCAACCAACTCTGCTGCTAGGCCTTCTGGGAATTCACAGGCGTCTAAAGGCATAACGGATGCTTGATTGCATCTTGTTCTTTAGTTAAGCAAGTTTAGTTTCACTGCAGTTAAGCAACTTTGTTAGGCTTTAAGAGGAAGATGTGTCATGGCCAACTTGTGGTTTGTGTGGGTGTAGCGGAGGCTGTGTTTGTGTGGGTGTAGCGGAGCCTGTGTTTGTGTGGGCGTAGCGGAGCCTGTGTTTGTGTGGGCGTAGCGGAGCCTGTGTTTGTGTGGGCGTAGCGGAGCCTGAGTTTGTGTGGGCGTAGCGGAGCCTGTGTTTGTGTGGGCGTAGCGGAGCCTGTGTTTGTGTGGGCGTAGCGGAGCCTGTGTTTGTGTGGGCGTAGCGGAGCCTGTGTTTGTGTGGGCGTAGCGGAGCCTGTGTTTGTGTGGGCGTAGCGGAGCCTGTGCTTGTGTGGGCGTAGCGGAGCCTGCGCTTGTGTGGGCGTAGCGGAGCCTGCGTTTGTGTGGGCGTAGCGGAGCCTGTGTTTGTGTGGGTGTAGCGGAGCTTGTGTTTGTGTGGGTGTAGCGGAGCTTGTGTTTGTGTGGGCGTAGCGGAGCTTGTGTTTGTGTGGGTGTAGTCTGTGCTGTAGTTCATGTTCTACCTTTTTCACATTGCTTAGTCGAGTGACAAGTTCGTTATCTTGTGTGGGGTTAATTTTCCCAGATTTCACAGATCACACAACAATGTGGCAGCATTTAAAGGCACTTAGGACCATGGAACATGTTCTTGCTAACTGGCTGCAGCTAGCTCTCATTGCTGACTAGTCCCATTAGAGCATTTGCAGCAGTCATCCTATGAATTAATTTAGAATCTCTGCTGTTTCAGTTACACTCGCTCAGTTACACCAGCTCCACTGTTCAACTATGACTGTGAAGTCTCTTGAAAAATTCTGCAAATATCTTCATGTGTTTAATGTGTACGTTTTCAGACCCTCTTATCCTGAGCAACTTGCAGTGTTGTGTGCATGAGAAGATCTCTGACAGTGTTTTACAGTGACATTCACATGTATCTGTCATAACAGTTGGCAAAGGCTTGTGCTGTGTTTATATTTACATTGTTTACACCGCTGACGTGTCCTGATTCTCTACAAACATTGTATTTCATCTGTTGATTAGAAATCTGAAGACTCCATTTGAGTAACTACTGTAGTAACATGTGGAGAGGTTACTGTAGTGATGATAGACATTTCAGATGTCCTTCATTAGCTTTGCAGTGAAGTACACACACACACACACACACACACACACACACACACACACACACACACACACACACACACACACACTCACTCTGCCCCTGGTCCATCTCCTCAGGTGCCCACCAAGAAGCTGAAGAAGTTTGAGAAGGAGTACCACACTCTGAGAGAGAGCCAGCTCCAGCAGGAGGACCCCATCGACAGGTACCAGGTAAGAGAGACGGGCGTCCATGCCGGATCCCCCCCTTCCTCCCTCCTCCCTCATCCTCATGTATTCCCTTCACCTCCATCTTGTCACTCTGTCCCAGTTCAGCACGGTGTAGACATCCGCGTCGACCGCCACAGGCCACAGGCCCAACACGCTCTCAGAGGACAGAGAGCATGAGACACTCTCACTCAAGGTCCTCTGCTCTTCTGAGTTCCCAGTGACTTTTATTTTGGCTTTTGTAAGATGTAGGTTTCTGCCTCGGTGGCCATTTTTATTTTCCACAAAACAGAAGTCTTTTAATTTTATTTTGGAAGGCTTGTGAAATTACACTGACAGCTTTTGTTGTATTTATGTAATTTTTTTAATGGATGTTATGATTGTTTTTATTAAAGAAATGGTGAGATTTTCCCTTATAAGCTAAAAGAAGTATTCATTTCCAAGAGCAGCTATATTAGAGAGAACTTTGTTCTGACACGCGTTCCTGTTGTGTTTACATTTGAGATGTTATTGTGGACCTTATTAAGGCTGCTTAGCATGTTGCTATTAAAAGATTAACCAGTTTTCTGTTTTCACTCATTCTAAAGGTCTGAATTAACATTTTTATAAACCTTTTTATCATTCCTTCTTTTTTCCTGCCATCTGTTATATAAGTGAATGCAAAATGTTGATGTTTTTTTTTCTTTCGAGAATGCAATAAAAGTGATTTTTCTTTTTTTAATGTAAGATCGTGAGCTCATCTAAACATTCTTTAAAGATGTTTAGAGTATTTCCAAATCAAGCCAACTACTCAGACAGAGTGCTGACCTTCACATTCAGGTTAAACTCTCTGTGGTTTCAGTGTCATTACTTGCAGTTTACTTCTTGCAACACTTACCCATTTTAACCAATGAGCTTCGCTCACTCACCCTACTTAACCAATGGCGCGTTAGAGGGCGGAGAGGAAGCCGTGACGTTTTCTGCAGGATGGGTGCGGTGTCTGTTCTCTAGTGCTAATGGGTGTAGTGTTTGACACTGGTAGTCTGCAGTAGAAGGTAAGCCCTCAACCCAGCGGTTCTCTGGTTATTAACACTGCTTGCCTAACGCCGTCTCTGCTGTAACCCGCCTCTTACGCAGTGGCCTTGTGCTCTGACACTGTTCTGTGACAAAAGTACTTCCAGATCCATGTATGACCACGGCTATTGTGTAGGAACTTGTGGAGCCTGTCTGTGTGTCTGTGTGTGTATGTGAGTGTGTGTGTACGTGTGCCTACATGCACGTGTGTGTGTGTGTGTATGTGTGTGTGTGTGTACGTGTGCCTACATGCACGTGTGTGTGTGTGTGTGTGTGTGTGTGTGTGTGTGTGTGTGTGCGCGCTTACATGCGTGTGTGTGTGTGTGTGTACATGCACGTGTGTGTGTGTGTGTGTGTGTGTGTGTGTGTGTGCATGCACGTTTGTGTGTGTGCACTTGTGTGTGTATGTTTGTGTGTGATGAGTGGAAATGGGAATCAGATGACCGGTTTTCCTCTTCCTGATGAGCAGAATGTGTAGCAGTGTGTGTATCATGTGAGATCACTTAGTGGACATCCTCCCCCACCACACAAAGCCTTTATCAGACAGTGGAGGGGCGTGGGCTTCACCCCAGCAGCCAAAGACCACACGCCCTGTCGTCCTGCACATAGACAGACAGCTTCAACCATGGACACTGCTACACTCATGCTTTCTTATCCTGCAGCTCACTGTATAATTGCTGGTCTGGGATCAGCCGTGTCCGTCACTCATAATGGTCCGATTAGAGTCTGAGGTAAAACCTCCAACAGTAAAGCTGTCAGTGCAGTCCTGTACCTGCCCATGTTGCTGTTGGCTTGTATGTACATTTCTGTTGTTACTGTTTTGCTTTTTGCCATGTAGCTTTTGCAAAGCCCGTTCAGCACTCCGCTCTCGTAGAAACCCACTGATCCACGGTCAAGCCTTTCCTTACCATCAGCCACCGAGGCTGCAGAAAAGAGGGGTATACCAAAATCTGGCAACATGGACCGCCTCTGTCTGAAGCACGCCCTCTGGTGGCCACTCTGGTTTCCAGCATCAGCTGTGACCATGTGCAGAGAAGCAGCAAGCCGGCTTAAGGGCAAATTCGTCCATGTCCCTTCTAGCCTTTGAGGGCGCCCAACCTGTCTGTCTGCACTGGCACGGTTGTATGAGGTGTGAGACACGTCCTGTTCTCTTACGCTTCTAACCGCCTTGTTACTATGGATGTGGTGCTTAACCGTGGACCAGTGAGTTTAATTAGCGGAGTCTCCGTGCGCCTCTGCTGTGTGTGCGTTCTCGGATTGTAACACTCGTGGTGTGTGTGTGTGTGTGTGTGTGTGTGTGCGTGTGTGCGTGTGTGCGTGTGTGTGTGTGTGTGTCCAGAGAGAGAACCGTCGTCTCCAGGAAGCCAGCATGCGTCTGGAGCAGGAGAACGATGATCTTGCTCACGAGCTGGTCACCAGCAAGATCGCCCTGAGAAACGACCTGGACCAGGTCTGCACCCCCCACGCCTACACACGTATCGTACCAAGGGAACTAAGAAGAAGTGCTTTATGAAAATACTATATATTGATCCAAACGAAGGTGAATGTGTGTTTTTATCTGTGTGTGTGTGTGTGTGTGTGTGTGTGTAGGCTGAAGACAAGGCCGACGTGCTGAACAAGGAGCTGTTGAGCACCAAGCAGCGGCTGGTGGAGACGGAGGAGGAGAAGAGGAGACAGGAAGAGGAGACTGCTCAGGTCGGCTTTAGCTCCGCCTCCACACCTGACCCCGCCCACTTCTGCGCCGCAGCACACCACACAAAGCCTTTCACGGGCCTGATGACACCTCACTTGTGCGCGAAACGTGTCCTGGTGTTACGATGGCTCCTCCACCGCAGAGGAGGTTCTAGATGTTGTAGGTGTGAGCAGGAGAAGCTGAGAAGATGTTGTGGGTGTTACGCTGCTGTCTGTCTCTCACGGTTCACACAGCGCTGCTCTGTTTCTCTCAGATAAAGGAGGTGTTCAGACGAGAGCTGGAGAAAGCAGAGAGTGAGATAAAGAAGACCACGGCCATCATTGCAGAGTACAAACAGGTACGGCACAGCCGCAGTGGTGGAGGAGGAGGAGTTCACGTCCTCCCACGTCTCCACTGCTCTCCTACAGTCTGTCCAGCTTTGGAAGGAGACTGCTGAGGCGGAGCTGAACACATGACAGCCCAGACAAATGGTTTAATCTCTTGTGTGACGTGAACGTGTGATGAACAGATGTGTGACGGTTCCTCTCCGTGTTCCCGTGCCAGATTTGCTCCCAGCTCAGTACCAGGCTGGAGAGTCAGCAGGCCTCCACCAAGGAGGAGCTGGAGATGGTGAAGGTAAGAGCTCACAGTGCTGCTACCTGAGGACCACAGAACCCACAGAGTATGGAGAAATAACCGGGATGTGTGTGTGTGTATTGCTCTCAGAGTAAAGTCATGGCGTGCGAGCGTTGTCGTGAGCTGTTCAGCAAGGAGGGGCCCCTGCACATCCCCGCCGTGTCCCAGGACAACCGCGACTCCGACCTGGACGAGGAGAAGGACTCTCTGAAGGCACAGCTGCGCGAGATGGAGCTGGAGCTCGCTCAGACCAAGCTGCAGCTGGTGGAGGCCAAGTGTAGGATCCAGGTCCGTGCGCTGCCTGCCCCCTCACGCACCCCCACACACCCCACACAGCCCCCTCACGCACCCCCACACACCCCACACAGCCCCCTCACGCACCCCCACACACCCCACACAGCCCCCTCACGCACCCCCACACAGCCCCCTCACGCACCCCCACACACCCCACACAGCCCCCTCACGCACCCCCACACACCCCACACAGCTGCCTCACGCACCCCCACACACCCCACACAGCCCCCTCACGCACCCCCACACACCCCACACAGCCGCCTCACGCACCCCCACACACCCCACACAGCTGCCTCACGCACCCCCACACACCCCACACAGCCCCCTCACGCACCCCCACACACCCCACACAGCCGCCTCACGCACCCCCACACACCCCACACAGCTGCCTCACGCACCCCCACACACCCCACACAGCCCCCTCACGCACCCCCACACACCCGCCTCACGCACCCCCACACACCCCACACAGCCCCCTCACGCACCCCCACACACCCCACACAGCCCCCTCACGCACCCCCACACACCCCACACAGCCCCCTCACGCACCCCCACACAGCCCCCTCACGCACCCCCACACACCCCACACAGCTGCCTCACGCACCCCCACACACCCCACACAGCTGCCTCACGCACCCCCACACACCCCACACAGCTGCCTCACGCACCCCCACACACCCCACACAGCCGCCTCACGCACCCCCACACACCCCACACAGCCCCCTCACGCACCCCCACACACCCCACACAGCCGCCTCACGCACCCCCACACACCCCACACAGCTGCCTCACGCACCCCCACACAGCTGCCTCACGCATCCCCACACACCCCACACAGCCCCCTCACGCACCCCCACACACCCCACACAGCTGCCTCACGCACCCCCACACACCCCACACAGCCCCCTCACGCACCCCCACACACCCCACAGCCCCCTCACGCACCCCCACACAGCCCCCTCACGCACCCCCACACAGCCCCCTCACGCACCCCCCTCACGCACCCCCACACACCCCACACAGCCCCCTCACACACCCCCACACAGCCCCCTCACGCACCCCCACACACCCCCACACACCCCACACAGCTGCCTCACGCACCCCCACACACCCCACACAGCTGCCTCACGCACCCCCACACCTACCCCCACTCTCCACACAGCTGACCACAACCTGCTAAGAACTAATGTAGGGGAGACCAGGGACAGTTGTAACATGGGACGGTTGTAACACCTTGAATTCCTCCAATCAGAAACAAGCTAGAGTGATTACACTCACTGTGCACATGCTCAGTTAGACTGTCTTCTTGCTATCAAAAAAGGAACCACATTTGAAACTCCCAGAGAAGGTAATCACCAAAAGTGTTTTTTTGAAGTAAAATTTTTACTTTCCTGAGATCAAATATCTATGAATCCAAATAAGTATTATTAGAATTACTGTTTTGTAAGCTGAAATTAGAAATTATTAACAATTGTCCAACTAGCAGTCAGGCTCGTTCACATGAGGTGAAAACATAACTGGTGATACTGGGACGATTGTAACGCCTTGTTACAACCGTCCCTGAACCAAGTAGTCAGTGACAATGACCATTTATGATCTACCAAGCATTGTAAAGAGTCACTTCCCCTGGCTTCAACACCATCAAACATTCAGGCAGGGTTTGTATGCACTGGAATTTGGCTTTTTATAAGAGATATTTTTAATGACAGCGACTTTGAACCATCCCTGGTCACAGATCGTCCACTGCCAGCAGTGACACCACAGGTTCCATCTTCCACTTCAGCTGCAGTGAATGCAGTTGCATGTATTACAGCTCCAACACCCACTGTGGCAACGGTGGCATCCTACACACCACCTGCAGCATCCTCCCCATCACACCATGTGTGGTGCCTGAGCCTTCATCCTCCCCATCACACCATGTGTGGTGCCTGAGCCTTCATCCTCCCCATCACACCATGTGTGGTGCCTGAGCCTTCATCCTCCCCATCACACCATGTGTGGTGCCTGAACCTTCATCCTCCCCATCACACCATGTGTGGTGTCTGAACCTTCATCCTCCCCATCACACCATGTGTGGTGTCTGAACCTTCATCCTCCCCATCACACCATGTGTGGTGTCTGAGCCTTCATCCTCCCCATCACACCATGTGTGGTGTCTGAACCTTCATCCTCCCCATCACACCATGTGTGGTGTCTGAACCTTCATCCTCCCCATCACACCATGTGTGGTGTCTGAACCTTCATCCTCCCATCACACCATGTGTGGTGTCTTCATCCTCCCCATCACACCATGTGTGGTGTCTTCATCCTCCCCATCACACCATGTGTGGTGTCTTCATCCTCCCCATCACACCATGTGTGGTGTCTGAACCTTCATCCTCCCCATCACACCATGTGTGGTGTCTGAACCTTCATCCTCCCCATCACACCATGTGTGGTGTCTGATCCTTCATCCTCCCATCACACCATGTGTGGTGCCTGAACCTTCATCCTCCCCATCACACCATGTGTGGTGTCTGAACCTTCATCCTCCCCATCACACCATGTGTGGTGTCTGAACCTTCATCCTCCCATCACACCATGTGTGCTGCCTGAACCTTCATCCCCCCATCACACCATGTGTGCTGCCTGAACCTTCATCCCCCCATCACACCATGTGTGGTGTCTGAACCTTCATCCTCCCCATCACACCATGTGTGGTGTCTGAACCTTCATCCTCCCCATCACACCATGTGTGGTGTCTGAACCTTCATCCTCCCATCACACCATGTGTGGTGTCTGAACCTTCATCCTCCCCATCACACCATGTGTGGTGCCTGAACCTTCATCCTCCCATCACACCATGTGTGGTGTCTGAACCTTCATCCTCCCATCACACCATGTGTGGTGTCTGAACCTTCATCCTCCCCATCACACCATGTGTGGTGTCTGAACCTTCATCCTCCCCATCACACCATGTGTGGTGTCTGAACCTTCATCCTCCCATCACACCATGTGTGGTGTCTGAACCTTCATCCTCCCCATCACACCATGTGTGGTGTCTGAACCTTCATCCTCCCCATCACACCATGTGTGGTGTCTGAACCTTCATCCTCCCATCACACCATGTGTGGTGTCTGAACCTTCATCCTCCCCATCACACCATGTGTGGTGTCTGAACCTTCATCCTCCCATCACACCATGTGTGCTGTCTGAACCTTCCCCTCTTTGTTTTGTCATGTGGGGTGAGAGTAATCATTAGGCCTATTAAAAAAATAAATTAATAGTCACAATAACATGAATGATAAACAATCTTTTTCATTTTGAGTATTTGATTGATTCCTTAAGTAAATTTTAGATGTTACAACCGTCCCTGGCATGTGTTACAACTGTCCCTGTACCCAGGGACATTACATTGGAGTGAATGTATTTAAATCAATTTTGCAACCTGTATATTTCATAAACCCACTTATACATTGTTTCAGTAGTTGACACATTGAAGTTCATAATACAGGAAGTTGGCCATTCCAGTATAAATGGTTTTTGATTTAATGGAAAAATCACAAAAAGTGTTACAATTGTCCCTGGTCTCCCCTATCTGGCTCAGGTGCTTCTGGAACTGGGATCTGAGATTCTAAACTTCATGATTGTTGACCAGAACGACATGTAACACAGTGCCACAGAACTGTATTAATATGCCTCGTTTCCGATGGCGTGCATGCTGTCTCTCACTGTTTGTTTGTTTGTTTATTGTTTTGCCTTGTTTGTGTCAGGAGCTGGAGCACCAGAGAGGAGTACTGATGACCGAGGTCCAAGCTGCCAAGAACTCCTGGTTCAGTAAAACTCTGGGATCCCTGAAGACCTCAGCCAGCGGAAACACCCCTTCTTCGCCCAAAGAAGGCCAGTAGGACTTCAGCCTCAGCCAACGAGAGGGCGACATCATCTGCATGGCCAACGGCAAGGAAGGATGAGGCCTCCGAGACGAAACTAAACAACACAAGCAGCAATGCTGTATTCCCTCTCACAGAGGGGGATGGAGGTGGATCAGGCCCCGCTGAACTGCTGCTCCCAGACTGGAGGGCCTCTGGTGGGCTACGGCTCTCACCCGAGAGGGCTTCACTTGGTAGTGAACCGCTCGTGTGTGTGTGTGGGGGGGTAGGGGGAAGCATAGCCAGTTTGTTTGTTTGTTTTTTTCATCAGTCTCAAACATGTGGTAGAAACTAAATGTTTTACAGCTGTGTGTCATATTCACTGTCATAATGTTAGCATTAACACTATGAGCAGTATTGACTGTATACATAGTGAAGAAGGGGGCACAGGTGGTGTCTGTCAATGCAACAGTCCCATCTAGTGGTAAATAACAGTACTGCAGAGTACTGAATTTAACTTTTTTTTTTGTCGTTGACTGTGTTCCTTTGTTGGATAGAACACCTACAAATCTACTAAAGAGAAATGCATTCACTAACATAGATTAACAGATGAATAATCAGTGGCTTATTTATCTCCATTTACAAATATGCTACTTTTTTGTTTCAGACAGAGGATACTACATTCAGAATGAAATATTCCTATTGGTTTTCTATATAGTAATAATGTAATTGTTTTATCATGTGTATAACTACATGTTGAATCTTTTATCTTGTACAGTTGTTAAAGTGCAGTTTATTTCTTTTTTTTTATTTCAGTGTCATCTTTGTAAATAGCTTAAAGCACAGTGTTCAAAACCAGTTGCCCATGATCCAAACCATTACCCCAAAATAACATTCCTGCTTCATTGTGTCAACTTTCACACTCCTGAGATCCTGCACCCGTGTTCCCAGAGCCTTTAAGAATACGAGGACAGCACGCGGGTCCAGATTACGTCTGTCCTGCACTCCCTGACGCCAGGACTCCCTGTATCTAGTGATTCATACTCACTGTACAAGCCATTTAACGTAACATTTTCTCACCTTAACTCTGCGTGTGCTTGCCTATGCCAGGGGCCACACGCATCAATGTGCCAAGAAATCTTTGCAGGTCTCTCCGTATGGGCTATTTGGGGGCTTTTGCAGTAAGCTGTGCGGTAATTAGACTGTATTCTCATCTCTGCCATCCTGTACATTCCAGCGTGTAAGGTTGCAGGGCACCGCTGAGAACGTTGCAGATTCATAGCTGCTCTGTGTTGCAAAACAACGCAGGGGAAACATTTCATTTTGTTACCTGCTACCTAATCTGACAACATTAGTGTTTGTCAACCCAACTGCGTTCCTGAATAGTTGTCCACTACTGTCCAATGTCCATCATCATCTGTAGACTGCATGGATCTTAACACACACACACACACACACACACACACACACACAAACAAGATGTCCCCATTGTGAATAGACCTCTATTGTTCATTTCTACTGTTGTTGAAATATGTAGTTATATCTTCTATTTTGTAATTTCTGAAATCATGTGCTGCCAAGCATCAGTTTAATATAAACTAATATGAAGTGCAATCCAGTTTTGTTTTGGTTTGTTTTTTTGCATACCGCTACAGACGGAGCCTAGATTATGACCCCAGGTGAAGTTCTGTCTGGGCCTTCCAGGTCAGTGAGTGTAAGCTTGGGTTCTTCTGGGTTTCCCAGCTGCAACGTTCCATCCAGTTAATAAACATTGACTCTTGTTCTGTTAATTGACCTCAGGTTCTCTTTATTATATAATTTCCCCCCATTTTTTCCAAGGCCTTTCAGTGTTTGCTTTATTATTCCTCACTCACTGTGTGAATGTAATAATGTACTTCAGGGAAACACTCAGCATGTGTAGATGTTTGCTGTGCTCTTACCGCAGGGTGTTTGATGTTAAGGAACTTAAATCCCAACAAGCTTCCCTAATTTCAGCAGGGTATATAATACCATCTGATGTTAGAATAACTAATGCCAACTGATCATAGAACACAATAACTAAGGCCATCTGATCATAGAACACAATAACTAATGCCATCTGATGATGGAGCAGAATGATTCATGTTTAGATGGGGGGACATTTATTCAGCGCATTGAAGTTGTACGGTACAATCACAACAGTTACACAATCATGAGCGCAATACAGTCATAACTGATGTTTACTTGACAAGTTACACTAGCAGCATTCTGCTAATGTGCAGATGTAGCCTAACATCAAAATCAGGCTGATTATTATATTTACCAGTATTAGATACAGGAATTTGCTTCCTCAAGCTTGAAACCTGTCAGCAGTGTACAGTACCGATGGGACCCCAGTGCACTGACATTACTGAGAATGAGCACAACACTACATTCAAACGTTTAACATTTTCTTTGTTTATAACAACCAAAAATGATCTGGCGACACCTTGATCCCACCTACCAATTCTTCAGATGTTCTAGTCCGCCTCAGGACTCAGGTCATCCAAGTAGTTGTCTGCATAGCGGAGCATCTGTTGCAGGGCGGTTAGGAGCAGGATGTCACAGTTCACATCCAACTCCAGCTCATGGCTGTAGTTCTTGACTGGGATTACACTACACATGGACACCCCGACACGGGAGCTGGCCTCTCGCACCTGCAGCACCACGGGGAAGGACACCAGTACACTTGACCAAACAACTAGAGGGCTGTGAGATTTGTTGTACAGGTCTGGGGTAAATGCAGCTGGCAAGCTTATGTCAGAGTAACACACACGAATGCCAGGTGTATCAAAAAAGTGTATCAAAGAATTTCTTGAGAGAACAACTGTGCAAGCAAAGTGCTTCTGAATTAGTAGGAGGAGGAACTGGTTTCTTTATGAAAAGTTTTAATCATAACATTCATTCCATTATCTACTGATAATATGGCTGAGTGGTAGCACTCCTTTGTAATATACTTCTTACCTTAGTTTTGATATAGGAACTGAGGTAGACGTCCTGGAGATTTTCTCCTACGAGGGGGCAGGCCTCATCCACCTTGGTGAGAAGAACGATTTGGGGAATTCCTAAAATCAATTTTCACATTGATCAGTTGCTCACAAATCAATTTATGTCCAGATAAATATAAACGTATAAATTCATGTTGATCTGCTCTGATGACGTTGTCCAGCTCACCCATTGAGTTCACTCTTTTGCGAATAGCGGTAAGTTTTTCTTCCACTTTACTGGGCATGAGGGCCACTTTGCAGGTGTCCAGCACGTACACGACACACTGGACCTTGTCTTGCAGGGTCACAGGCCTGCGCTTCACTTCGCTCTCTGGCTCATATGGCTCTGCAGGGTTGAACTGGTGCAGTTTCATGGTATTAAACACTGTTAACGTGGCTGAGAGAGACTAGATGCTTTACCCCAGCTTTTGTTCCAAGTTTGCACCTGCCAGCATACTTGCCCACAGTACCTTAATTAAATAGCAGCTATTCAACTTCAGAAGCAACAACACTCTTTTGTCATACTTACCTTGTACCGGTCTGGTATGTCACCTTTTATGGCACTGATGATATCATCAACGCTCATACCAGCCTTAGATGCCTCCTCTAATCCCATAGTGTCACAGAAAATGAACGGTAATGGATTCCCTTTAGGGCCAGCTCTCACTGTGTAGGTACGATACTACCAACCAAGAAACACCATGGAAATGTTTTAATACATTAAGAAAACCAGCAGAGAAACTGGCCTTGCTGTCCTTTCAAGTTAAGATTTAGGCTTTAAACACTAGCCAGTATTAAACAAACATGTATGTATTTATGTGCATTTGTGTTTCCCATTGATCATAATAATAAACTGAGACCATTTATAAAGTCACTCATGAAGATGGTACATGCTTGTCTGAACGTGGGAGGGTTTGCACCTGTTTGGTGACACTGGTATCCAAGGATCCTGACATAGCTTTGCTAGTCACATGACCCCAGATGATGGAGTTGATAGAGTTGAAGAAACTAGACTTCCCAGCACCAACAGGACCAATCAGTAGAATCCGGATCTTCTTCACGGTGTCGTTCATGGGCTTATAAGTCTTTATCGACTCCATAAGCTCTGCTCTTCTTCTGCAGAAGGGTTCAAAAGCACCGTTATTGGCAGTAGAACTGAAAAATATCACACAAGCTAAGAGGTCTAACCAAAGACATCTAAACACACTCCGAAGTCTAACCAAAGACATCTAAACCTACTCAGCTGTCCACAAAATGTTCCTCCATGGTTTCTTCTCCAAACTTATCGCTGGCTGTGCAGGTGCTGACAGATTGAGTGCAAGACAGCAAGAAGAAAAGAAATAATTATAATAATTTTCATCTTAGTTGTCTTTGTTTTTTTTTTACACAACCACTATGCTTCTTTTACCTTTCCAAATTCCATCAGGAATTCTTCATATTTATTAGGCTAAACTGACAGTGCTTTAGTTGAATTTAGCACCCCATAAGAAGAACTGATTATATCTGTATAGCTACAGAAGTTGAGAAGATGCAAAATACATTGATTATGAAAAAAGTAATAAAAAGTAACAGTTGCTATACAATATTAATATGCAAATCTGGTTTTAAATACAAATCAAGCATTCTTTTTAGTACAACTAAACGGCTCCTCACACCTGATAAAAGGCTGAGTGGAAAACCAGCAATCCAGAACCATTTGAACTTTACATGAAGCTGTGAATGAAATCACAGCAGATAGCACCTGTTAAAAACCAAGTGTTTCTCACCTTCTGTTACCTTATAAACCTCACATTCTGTCAGCGTCTTGTTGTTTCCATACAGTATAGCCGCATCAAACATGTAAGGTTGCCCACCTGCGTGAAGCTGGCCCCCCCTCATACCCAAAATGCTGAAATAACACTGCAGTTCGTTTGTGCTGGGTTTGTGCCCGTTTGTGCTGCAAATATTTTCGTTTGTGCTATTAAGGCTTTTGAGTAATTTAAAAATGCATTTTCTGACCGGTGACGTCACGCAGCCCCCCCTCCACGTCCAAATTTCTCCAAAGTAGTCTCATTCGTTTGTGCTACGTTTGTGCTCGTTTGTGCTGTTAAAATGAACGCTTCAATCACTTGCTTTGTAAAGTTACAGTCGTTTAATTTTTCACACGCGTGACATCACCAGCCCCCCCTCCACGTCCAAATCACTCCAAACTGGTCTCGTTCGTTTGTGCTACGTTTGTGCTCGTTTGTGCTGTTGAAATTAACGTTTGTGCTTTTATGGTTTTTTAAATATAACCGATTCTTTTTCCTACGCGTGACGTCACCAGCCCCCCTCCACGTCCAAATCACTCCAAACTGGTCTCGTTCGTTTGTGCTACGTTTGTGCTCGTTTGTGCTGTTGAAATTAACGTTTGTGCTTAACGTCACGAGCGCACCTCTCACATGTTTAACTATAGGTATACAACAGAATGGGCTGGATGATGTTGGACTACAGAAGGGACAGGAGGTGAGGGGTAACACAGAAGGCAGAGTTTCTGGATGACATCAAAGCTTCTGTTGAGAGATTTAAGAGGTAATATTTATGACATTTATAAGTAATATTGATCTTCCAATAATGAAATTGAATGACAGGAATCTTTGTGTGAATCATTGTTTCTGTGGGGATGCAAAAACACAAACACACAACCCTCATGCAGGAATCTGCACTTCTGCAAAGTGCTAATCATTTTCTGAATACATGAATCAGAGGTAGGAAATAATGCATCTTATTTGATGGGCACTCAAAAACATTAATAAGTGAAAACACAAGTCATACAACATTTTTTTTCTTAAATCCATTTTTACTGTAGAAAGTCTTATTTGATGGAACATGTACTTTTCTTTAGGTCAGAGGGTTGCAAGTTTGGATTCCACATTGTATCTAAATAACTCAGTGGCTTTGAAAAAAAAAAAAAAACGTCAGCTAAGTGTAGTGTAATGTAATTTAACTAAAATCTGCTGCTTGTTTTCCCAACCTACTCTTTCGTGTAAAAAACACGTGATGTAATTGTATGCTTGTCAGGCACAGTGGAAACCCCCTTGGAGAGGTCGTCAAAGTATTGCCACCCTGAGAACGGCCTCCGGCAGTAGGCGACGTAATGCCCGAGGGCTGCCCAGTAAGGCACCAGACGGAATGCTACAACACCCCTTAGAATGAAGGGCTCATTGCAGGTGAGGTTGATGGGGAAGACTTGCAGCACATAATCCTTCTCTGCAGCAACTTCAATGGACAGTGCTGCCCCAGCAGTGTGGCTGTGGGTGACCACACCATTGCAGGCCTCGTCAGTAATTGATTGTGCTGCTTTTGCAGGTCGCTGGCAAATTGAATACTGCAACTGCACTCCATCCTCAAGAGCTGCTTGAAGACCCTTGATGCCCTCTGTTTCTATGTGCCGTATGTTTAAGGGTGCAAGGAGACATGCTCTGAAGCTGCCCATTGCTCTTGAGCATTCTGGCTTCCCACACTGAGCCTTGGTAATGAAACCTGGGGAATGATCCATTGCTTTTGTTATGATCTGGGCAATGTTGCATGCTGCGTTGATCTTCCAGATCTTAATGTGTTGTGCTCAAAGATGTTGTGCAAAATTCTTGCCCTCTGCCGGTAGGCTTCAGAATGTACTCCATCTGTCACAATGGTTGTGACCAGCTGAAATATCTGGGTGTTTCTCTTGTCAGTGGTGGTTAGGTGCTTGTTGAAGTTTTCACTGTCGCAGAAAGTGCAGCATGAACATTAGCAGAAAGAGTCAAATGCGCACGTGTTGTCCAGGCTTACTGTTTCTTTTCCAATCTTAATGGACTTGCACATATTTCCATAAGTCCCATTTGAATTTTGGTTTGCTTTGGAGTTGTGTGTAGCCACTCTGGCTGTGGGATAAGATTGGGGGTACTGCCAGGCCCCTCCAGTTTTCCAGTGTTGGCTGATTGGGTGTGTCCACTGCCAGGCCTTTGTCGCAACCAACATCATCCCTGTCTGGCTTGTTGTGTTTGGCTGAGGAAAGCCGCATCTCCCCTTCAATGTAATTTAGGTGTCTGCCCACAAAACGATGAACGTGTGTAGGCAGGTTTTCGTTCCTGAAGAGGCCACGTTTTAGATTTTTGAATTCGGCCTCCACATACACCGGTCCACAGAGGCAGGTAGGAGCCAATTCTGACAAGTTGTGGTATGTCATATTGTCATGGTCTCCATGGTGTGATGCACGACTTAAACTTTGTTCACAGATCATTTCTGGCTTTGGCATCTAGTGAAGTTAAGAATTTAGTTCCATTAATTTTTTATTCCAGAATTCATTTCAGTTCAATTGTTATTGTTCTCTTTCCTGTTAGAAATTAAACCTTATTGTTCTGAATTTTTTGTGTGTGGTCCATCTCTCAGATGTCTGTTTTTTACTGTTAACACGATCAATCTTCTCATGTGCAGCCTTATCTACTTAGTCTTTACATACGGCTGAGTATTGGTTCGCTACTGCCACCAACTGGACAAACTAAATTGTTGCCCCACTGTTAGTTCCAAAACTGATACATTCAAAGGTTTTTCCATAATAGTTGGCTAGGAAGGCTAGTTCACTTGCAGCTTGCTAGTTTTATTACATGCTAAATTTGTAGGCTATTTCTGATCAATTACTTAATCATAGCTGTAGATATTTAAATACAACCATAATTTCATGCTCTGTGTATTTGATAAAGTCATAGCTGTGCCTGCATTTAGCTGTGCCCACATTTAAGGGAATGGCAGTACAGTACAACTTACTGCAATATGTATGGTTTAATCACATTACAACATACAACATTGTATGAATTACTTCAATATTGAGTGTCCATGTCAAATAAGATGCATTATTTCCTACCTCTGACTCATGTACTCATGTATTCGTCAAGGAAATGATTAGCCATTGCTCAACTGTTTTAGTGAAGTTAATAAATAATGAAGGCGTTTAGATTCAGTTCAATGTTTTTGTGTCAGTAATACAGTATTTGTCTTAAGGCAGCTATCAAGCAAGACATTATACAAAGAGTGTTTGCATGTGCAAAAGAACAGTTCTTTATTGAATGTGAGTAAAGAGCAGTATCCTTAAATGGTTTGCATTGTGTATCCATGCATTGAATGTACTGTACATATAAATCAACATTTTAGACTTTGTCAATCAACAATACACCACATACATTGAATGAGATGGTGTTGCTTGGTGGTTCAGACAAAAAAAAAAACAAGTTCAGTAAGCGACAAAAGAAAATAAATGAGCATTATAGCAATATAATAAAGGTACTAGTAAAATGGTTAAATGCAAATGTTTCCATGTTAATGCACTGAGCTAAACAGATAGATGGCCAGGAGAAGGAGTGGTCCCTGAATGTGGATGCCCTGCTTCGCATGTTGCAGAAACTTTCAAGAGGTCAACATAAAACATTTAATTAAACCTAATTAAAGCATGGTCATTGGAGCTGCTCTGTCAATTCAGCAATGAAGCAAGAGGACAGTTCCTGATCTTCTCCACTGCCCACAACACCTCTGAAGATTTCTGGACAGAGGCCTTCTAGACAAAGATGTGGTTGATCTGCATAAGGGAACATTAAGATCCTCATACATCTCTCAACAGAAGCTTTGATGTCATCCAGAAATTCTGCCTTCTGTGTTACCCCTCACCTCCTGTCCGTTCTGTAGTCCAACATCATCCAGCCCATTCTGTTGTATAGCTATAGTTAAACACGTGAGAGGTGCGCTCGTGACGTTAAGCACAAACGTTAATTTCAACAGCACAAACGAGCACAAACGTAGCACAAACGAACGAGACCAGTTTGGAGTGATTTGGACGTGGAGGGGGGGCTGGTGACGTCACGCGTATGAAAAAGAATCGGTTATATTTAAAAAACCATAAAAGCACAAACGTTAATTTCAACAGCACAAACGAGCACAAACGTGGCACAAACGAACGAGACCAGTTTGGAGTGATTTGGACGTGGAGGGGGGGCTGGTGACGTCACGCGTATGAAAAAGATCCAGTTATAGCCTAATTTAAAAACCATAAAAGCACAAACGTTAATTTTCACAGCACAAACGAGCACAAACGTAGCACAAACGAACGAGACCAGTTTGGAGTGATTTAGACATGGAGGGGGGGCTGGTGACGTCACACGTATGAAAAAGAATCGGTTATATTTAAAAAACCATAAAAGCACAAACATTAATTTCAACAGCACAAACGAGCACAAACGTAGCACAAACGAACGAGACCAGTTTGGAGTGATTTGGACGTGGAGGGGGGGCTGGTGATGTCACGCGTGTGAAAAATTAAACGACTGTAACTTTACAAAGCAAGTGATTGAAGCGTTCATTTTAACAGCACAAACGAGCACAAACGTAGCACAAACGAATGAGACTACTTTGGAGAAATTTGGACGTGGAGGGGGGGCTGCGTGACGTCACCGGTCAGAAAATGCATTTTTAAATTACTCAAAAGCCTTAATAGCACAAACGAAAATATTTGCAGCACAAACGGGCACAAACCCAGCACAAACAAACTGCAGTGTTATTTCAGCATTTTGGGTATGAGGGGGGGCCAGCTTCACGCACAGTACACTTGTGCAGTGTTATTGTAACAAAACCAAATGCCATCGCCGAAACGTGGAGTACTGCCGTCGTCCAGGCGTGCTTTCGCCCCGTGGGTCGTCAAGACCCTAAACAGGAGAGGGCTCGGGTCTCTGAGGCTGAACAGGAAGGCTTTATCATCGTCGATGTACTGCCCTGTTTGGGTATAATCCTTGCTGGTATAGCCACCATAAACCTGTCCAGAGTTGTTGTAGGCCACAACAACGGTGGGGCCTTGGCGGTCACACCTCTGGTGAAAGGCGGGTCCCGTGTATCCGTGGACACTGGCTTGGTACAGGAGACTCAGCTCAACGTCCCCCAGCAAAGTGCGCAATTGTGTCGTTTGGTGTTCGCTTAATTTAGAAGTAAGAGCGGCCATGAGGAGACTTCCGACTGCAGGGATACTGAAAGAACAAGGTGGGTTATGTGGAAGATCGTTCCGAAATACAGTACAAAACGTTAAGACAAATTGATGAGTCCAAGAACAGGCTCCCCGTCCGTTTATTCCGTTTCACTAAAACGGGCTTTTCGCTATTGCCATTGTTAATTATTCGCACACAAGTTAAAACAAAAAAAAATCAATCTTACATAATATGGACCTTTATTAGTGTCACCAGAACCTGAACTTGAAATCATTATTATCTACTTGAAAAAACAGTCCGTGAAATTCATTCAGGTATGCAAAAATTCAAGTTAAAATTCAGGTTCATGTCGAAATTCGGAGAAGGGTATTACTGCAGGCTGGAAAACCTCCAAATGGGAGTGGCATAACTCCAAATGGGTGTGGCATAACTCCAAATGGGAGGGACAACTCTCTAGAAGGCAGGGCGGAACTCGGAGAACTTTGAGAAGTTTGGTAGGTTTTCCGGGACATAGGAATGTGTAAACATGCTATATTAATGAAACCACAGTTATCCTGATGATACAATAAAACTATTCTTCACTTTTATATTGAGTTAATTCAACACATAGCCCTGCTTTACAGATCGCGATGTCCATTTTACTTACTAAACGCGTCTAATAGTTCGTGGGTTATATCCTGGTTTAATCCGCATCGTAATCAGTACTCTGTTTAGATTTCACGTTAACTGTTTACATGTTTAGTTTTCGACTAAACTTTAAATTTAATTCCTCATCAAATCCGTCAGCACCGCCGGCGGTGGGGGCCGTCTTCGGGAGGAAGGCAGAATACTAATTTTAAATTCATTTTAATTAATTCAGCTCGTGATCAATGGGTATGCATCAGAAACCAATGATTTATATCATTTATGGACATTAGTCAACAAACGCATTGTCATCAACTTTTTGTATGTAGCCCTTTGAAAAAAAGAGCGATACTAAAGTAGTATTGCTAATGTTTTTCCTTGTTCTTTGTAATATACTTGTTTTTATACATTTGGAGACTGTTCTGGGTCACTGTATGTTGTTATATAAAACCGTGTTAGAATATGGAAAATACAACCATATTGTTATATATGTGTTACTGAAAGGGTTAAAAGCTACTGGGTTTGGTTGAAATGGACAGGACAAACATGTGCTTAATACACTCTAACTTTAGGTGAATCTGTCAGTTTTATTTTAGTGTCAGTGATTGGATATTTTAGCCAATTGACGCGCCTTGAGTTTTACTATTGGTCCCAGAAAGAGGAGAGAGTGAAGCTGCGGCGGGAGAAGAAAAAAACGAAGAGAGAAATAGAATACGAGTACAGATAACACTGTTTTATTCTAAGAAGTTTAGAGTACAACGTTATTATTACTGACATAGGTGTCGGCTAGACTCTTTTAATTCAGTATAGTAACGTTTTGAGTGTTTCTGAGATTAATTCTCTAACGGAGGGAGAGTTGGGTGAGCTACAAATACACAGAACCTGTATTATTTAGCGCTGTAGTTTGGTTAGCAAAGCCAGACACGAGTATTACCCAGTTATCCTCAGCCCCAGTGAGAGACGGTCGACGGCAGGAGAGCTGTTTTAGTCGGAGAGACTGAAACGGACAGCTCAACTTTGCTTTGAGTGAGAGGGAGAACCATCAACTCCATAGCGTGTGAAGCTAAAGCTGCAGGGAGCGAGTGAGAGGGCGAGCGATCGAGCAGGCAGAGAAAGGGAGCCATAGATGACTAGAGACGCTCATTTAAAAGAGGTACTGTAGCACACCATTTTATTTCACTTTATTTTTGCTCCACGGAGTGAAGCGGCCGGTGTTCGTTATTGTTTTATGGCCTCGCCGAACCCGAGCAACGAAACAGGCCTGCAACGGGGTGGGAAGTGACTAGACGTTATTCGTGGAACGTCCTTTGGGTTGGACTCGTGGTTGATTTTTTTTTAAATATGATTTGCATACATGTTCTAAAGAGTGTGTAATAAAAGGGCAATGTTACACAATTCATGTATTAATTTCGTGTTAGTCTATGCAGTAAGAGAAATAAGAGATTGTGATTGAACAGGTAGGCTACACCTATTTAACTAAAAAGACACTTGTGAATTTCTGAATGTTTTTATGATATAGTTAACGAACCCCGCGCCCTATCTATTTTACCCGAGGTGACTGTAATAAATAAATTTAAAAGGGATAGGAGCGCTACACAAAATGGAGGCACCGCTGGGATATTTTTAAATTTAGCTAGACACAGGAAGGTAAAACATTGTTCTTTTTTATTATTTTTACTTAATCTACTGGTAGTCATTCTATTAAAAAAATAAATAAATAAATAAAACGAAATAAATGGAGCAACCATTGTATTCTAGATTTCAGACAGATCTTCAGAACTGGTGTAAAGGGGAGGAGTTAGATATCCACCATGCCATGTTGGTGGTTGGTGTGGGGGATGATGATAGCATTAGCCAAATTGAAGAAGTACTTCATACAGTCCGTTGCTGGGGAAGGGTTAGAGTCCGTGGGAAAACGTTTGATGCTGAGACTAATAGTTTAGTCGCTCTATGTGAGTGCAGAGAACAGTTAAACACCCTTAGTGTCCCACCTGAAGTACGACCACCCAATGGTTCTTCACCGTGGAAGATCGTTACAATACACCCAGCTCATGCTACTTCAGATGAGTTTTCTGAGAAGCTGCAAAAGTTCCTGTTGGCTGAAGGGAAAAGAATTGAGGACTTGCAGTTTTTCTGTCGTCCCCCAAGCCCTAAAGACAGTGCGGTAGAATCTTTAGCCCGCGTTATGGGAGAATTTATGAGCCAGTCACTAAAAGCTCCCTCTGAAAATCACCACTACCGCCGTCTCAGACCCTTTTCAGGTACTACTCCCACTCCTGCAGGGGAGGAACAGTTAGAGCCATGGATTGAACAAGCTACTCTGCTGATAGAGGAGAGTGACTGTTCTGAAAAAGAAAAAAGGAGAAGAGTCTTTGAGAATCTAAAAGGTCCAGCTTTTGAAATCGTAAGAGCTTTGAGATTCACTAATCCTGATGCACAAGCCGAAGAGTATCTGGAGGCCATTAATCGAGCTTTTGGATCTACTGAATCTGGGGAGGATTTATATTTTTCTTTTCGTTTAATGCAACAAAAGACAGGGGAAAAATTGTCTGACTTTGTTCGGAGACTAGAACCACTTTTAGCTCGTGTAGTTCAGAAGGGTGGCCTGCGGGCCAGGGATATGGATAGAGTAAGAGTGGAGCAACTGCTCAGAGGTGCATTGGGGGCAGACCTGATGTTACTACAGCTACGGCTAAAAGAGAGGAGAAATAACCCTCCTACTTTTCTGGATTTGTTAAGTGAGATCAGAGCAGAAGAGGAATATGAAAGGTCTCGTCATAAAATTTGTCCTCGTGTGCGCCAGGTGAACACTCAAGAGAATGCAGATTCAGACAGTGTTACCATTCAACACTTGAAAACAGAGTTAAAGAGATTGAAAGAACAGATTGCTGGGTGGGCAGAGAGGCCTGTGAGAAATGCTGATGATCCACAACCGTCCTTGTCCACTGTCTTCCAGTCAGATAGTGAAGATAGCTCAGCAGAAGTTGTAGCGTTGCAGAAACAATTCAGTCGTATGAAACAAAAAGTCAAAAATGTTCAGGCGGAGACCCGTAACCCTGTCATGATAGCTGCTAATGCTCAAGTAGCCATGACCAAGAACCCCACATCTACTGAGACTCAGCAAGTGAAGGGAAGAGATGGTGACTACTTTTGCTACCGATGTGGAGGAGATGGGCATATTGCCACAAAGTGCACACTGCCTGAAAATGAAAAGAGAGTAATCCAGAAACTAATTGCCTCTCTGCGTAGAGCTAAAGATAAACAGAGTGCCAAAAGTGAACAAACCCGGAAAGCGCATGCTTGTTCAGTACGAGAATATACTGCAAACACTATGAACATTACATCAGTACCTGAGGGACTCATAGGCCCTTCACCTACAGTGACACTGCAGATAAATGGCCAGCCCTGTTCAGCACTGTTAGATAGTGGGTCGCAAGTGACCATTATCTTTGAAGACTGGTATAATCAGTACCTGTCTTATGTCCCTATTCAGCAGGTGTCAGGTCTAGCAATATGGGGCCTAAGTGAATCCAGTTATCCATACAAAGGCTATGTGGTAGTGGATGTGCAGTTTCCAAAAGAGTTCACTGGTAGCATTGAGACTCTGTCTGTTCTGGCATTGATTTGCCCTGGTCCGAAAACCCCAGACCAGACCCCAGTTATATTGGGGACTAATGCCAGTTTATTCAGAAGACTAGCTTCTCTGTGCAACCTGAATTCCAGCTCCATGTTTGCACAGGCACTGGGCATAAATTGTAAGCCCATCAATAATGAGCTAACTTCTCTTAAAGAAGAAAGTGAAAACCCAGAGGAAGTTGTGGGTTTTGTCAAATGGGAAGGGCCTGGACATCTGGTTATCCCTCCTCTTAACAGCTGCCGTGTACAATGCAGGGTTGATCTGCATGGTCCCCTACCCAAAGGTACATTGCTAATAGAGGCAAATGAAGCTGAGCCATTGCCTCAAGGCTTGTTACTTCAGCCCGTAGTAGCTCCCACATCCGCCGTCGATGTCAACAGTTTTTCTGTGCTGTTGCAGAATGAAAGCATGAAGGAGATCACTGTGCATGAGGGCAAACCTATTGGACAGGTGCAGATCACTGATGTTGCAGCACCCAGTTTGGGCAGTGAAGCACCTGAAAGCATAGATCCGAGACTCATTGACTTTGGGGACTCTCCACTTCCAAACGAGTGGAAAGAAAGGCTGAGACGGAAGCTATGTAATAGGCGACAAGTATTTTCCTTGCACGAGTGGGAAGTAGGCCTAGCCAAAGGGGTAGAACACAATATTCGGCTATCAGATCCACGACCCTTTCGTGAGCGTTCTCGACGCATAGCATATGCTGACATTGAAGATGTCAGGAAACACCTCCAGGACCTTCTAGCTGCAGGCATAATCAAAGAGTCAAGAAGCCCATACGCATCACCAATAGTGATCGCACGGAAAAAGAATGGCAACATCAGAATGTGTATAGACTACAGAACTCTCAACAGCAAAACTGTACCTGACCAGTACACAACTCCACGCATTGATGATGCTTTGGACTGTCTGAGTGGTAGTCGCTGGTTTTCCGTGTTAGACTTGAGGAGTGGTTACTACCAGATCGCTATGTCTGAACAAGACCAAGAAAAGACTGCCTTCATTTGTCCTTTAGGTTTCTATCAATTCCAGAAGATGCCACAAGGCATCACTGGAGCTCCAGCTACCTTCCAGCGATTGATGGAGAAAGCTGTGGGTGACATGAACCTGCTACAAGTTCTGGTTTACCTAGATGATTTGATCATTTTTGGTGCCACGTTAGAAGAGCATGAAGAGAGGCTTTTCAGAGTACTTGACCGGCTGGAGGAAGTAGGTTTGAAAATTTCATTGGACAAGTGTCACTTTTGTCAGTCTAAAGTGAAATATGTAGGCCACATAATATCAGCAGAAGGCATTGCTGCAGATCCAGACAAGATTGAAACTGTCACACAGTGGCCTCAGCCGACAGATTTGAAGTCTCTCAGGTCATTTCTTGGCTTCTGTGGCTACTATCGCCGGTTTATAGCTGGCTACTCCTCAATAGTGAGGCCATTGACAGATCTAACAAAGGGTTACCCTCCTAACCACAGTCGGAAAGGAACACACCCCAAAAGGGATGGTGGAAAGTCAAAACCTCCGATGTATTTTCGTGAGTCTGAACCTTTTGGTGATAGATGGACTGATGCCTGTACGACAGCTTTCTGTGAGATCATTAGTTGTCTCACTAGCGCACCTGTTCTGGCCTTTGCTGATCCAAATAAGCCCTATGTGCTACATGTGGATGCTAGTTTGAGTGGACTCGGCGCTGTGTTGAATCAGGAGCACCCTGAGGGGCTAAGACCTGTTGCTTTTGCCAGCCGAGGGCTGAGTGCCGCTGAGCAGAACTACCATATACACCAGCTGGAGTTCTTGGCTCTCAAGTGGGCTGTCGTGGACAAATTTCACGATTATCTGTATGGAGTGAGATTCTCCGTAAGAACAGATAATAACCCACTCACCTATGTGCTTAGCTCTGCCAGGCTTAACGCCACTGGTCATAGGTGGTTAGCTGCCCTGGCCACATATGATTTTGAGATCCAATACCGGCCAGGGAAAAGCAACATTGATGCTGATCTGTTGTCCCGGAAAGAGGAGAAAGACCATGCTGAACCATGGAAAGAGATTTCTCAGACAGAGGTAAAAGCCATTTGTAAGTGTGCCAATGTCCAGACCCAACCAGATAAAACTGGGTGTTTGGCAGAAAACCTGGGAGTGCCCTCTGATGGGATTCCCCTGCTGTATGCTTTCCCTACTCAGCTAGAGCTGGGACAGTTACCACAGCTGACCATGGAAGATCTGAGAAAAGCACAAACAGATGATGCCGTTATCAGGGAGGTGATAGGGTTTACCCGCTCTGGACAATGGCCCGCTGGAATACCAAATATGCATCCAGAGCTGGTTCTGATGAAAAGACATAGTACAAAGTTGATCGAGAAGAATGGATTGATGTACAGAGTCACACAGAAAAATCCTGGTGGCGAAATTCATCAGCTGCTCCTTCCTGAAAAGTTCAGAAGGCAAGTGATTAAGTCACTGCATGACGACATGGGGCATCTCGGAGTGGACAGAACCCTTGACCTTGTCAGAAGTCGTTTCTATTGGCCTAGAATGTCACAAACCGTAGAGCAGTATGTAAAGAATTGTGGAAATTGCGTTTCATGGAAGAGTCCTTGTGTACGTGCTGCCCCTCTTAATCAGATTGTCACCAATGGCCCCATGGAGTTAGTATGTATTGATTTCCTTTGCCTTGAGCCCGACTCTAAAGGATTTGCCAACATACTTGTAGTAACAGACCATTTCAGCCGTTACGCGCAGGCGTTTCCAACAAAAGATCAAAGAGCTGTGACTGTAGCTAAGGTGCTGGTAGAGAAATTCTTTGTCCATTATGGGCTACCCTCTCGCATTCACTCAGATCAGGGCCGGGACTTTGAGAGCAAGCTAATCCATGAGCTTCTGAGAGTCTTAGGGGTACGCAAGTCTAGGACCACCCCCTATCGACCCCAAGGTGACCCCCAGCCAGAACGATTTAATAGGACATTATTGTCCATGTTAGGGACATTAGAGTCTGCTCAGAAAAGACAGTGGAGCCAGCATGTAACCCAACTTGTACATGCCTACAATAGCACAAAAAACGACTCAACTGGATACTCACCTTACTACCTCATGTTTGGTAGAGAGGCCAGGCTTCCAGTAGACATCTGTTTTGGAGCGGAGGAGAGAGAGGGAGTCAGTCATTCCCGCTATGTGGAGGAACTGAGGAAAGACCTGCAGAGTGCCTATGAGCTGGCCAAGAAAGCTTCAAATCAGGTACATCTACGGAACAAGAGAAATTATGAAAAGCTGCTACGCCCACAAGTGCTTGACACTGGAGATAGAGTACTCCTGAAAAACCTAGGTTTAAAAGGCAAACACAAGCTGCAGAGTAGATGGAGCTCATTCCCATACGTTGTAGTGGGAAAGATTCCTGATTTGCCAGTATATCGGATCAAGCCTGAAAGTGGAATGGGAAGAGAGAAAACAATGCATCGTGATCATCTTCTCCCCATTGGGTGTCTGGTTAGATTAGCAGATGAGAACACCATCATGCCTGCAACCAGACCAGCAACACGTCAAACCCAAGCTGCACATCTTAAAAAGAAACCCAATTTGATTTCTCTGGAGACCACAGAGCTTGGTACAGAGGAACCCTTCAGTGATTCAGATGATGAAATTGAGTTTCAGTATTTTCGAAGAGTGGAGGAGGAGCCCTCAACCACATCAATGGATGGAGAAACCAATAACCCCTCCAGGTCAGGGCAGATAATCGAGGATCACTTGGTTGAAGGAGAAATGATTGCACTCCAAGAGGGAAATGTTGAAGACCTTCAAGATGTTGTCTTGGAACATGATGAGCCTCAGGACGAGGATGTGGTACATGAGATATTCCCAGTTCAAGACCAAGAAATCAGAGTTCATGAACCTCTAAATCCAAGAGCCCAAACTGAGATTAGTTCTATAAAACGTGAGAAAAGACAAGTTAAGCCTGTCATTAGATTAACCTATGATGAATTTGGGAAACCCACTGATCAGCCCATAACAATAGTGCATAGAGGAGTTGTAATTAAGATTGGATAGATCTGCATAAGTTTAGTAACCATAAGGGTCTCATAGGGACATGAGGACCGTTAGAGGGGGGAGAGTGTAGCCCTTTGAAAAAAAGAGCGATACTAAAGTAGTATTGCTAATGTTTTTCCTTGTTCTTTGTAATATACTTGTTTTTATACATTTGGAGACTGTTCTGGGTCACTGTATGTTGTTATATAAAACCGTGTTAGAATATGGAAAATACAACCATATTGTTATATATGTGTTACTGAAAGGGTTAAAAGCTACTGGGTTTGGTTGAAATGGACAGGACAAACATGTGCTTAATACACTCTAACTTTAGGTGAATCTGTCAGTTTTATTTTAGTGTCAGTGATTGGATATTTTAGCCAATTGACGCGCCTTGAGTTTTACTATTGGTTCCAGAAAGAGGAGAGAGTGAAGCTGCGGCGGGAGAAGAAAAAAACGAAGAGAGAAATAGAATACGAGTACAGATAACACTGTTTTATTCTAAGAAGTTTAGAGTACAACGTTATTATTACTGACATAGGTGTCGGCTAGACTCTTTTAATTCAGTATAGTAACGTTTTGAGTGTTTCTGAGATTAATTCTCTAACGGAGGGAGAGTTGGGTGAGCTACAAATACACAGAACCTGTATTATTTAGCGCTGTAGTTTGGTTAGCAAAGCCAGACACGAGTATTACCCAGTTATCCTCAGCCCCAGTGAGAGACGGTCGACGGCAGGAGAGCTGTTTTAGTCGGAGAGACTGAAACGGACAGCTCAACTTTGCTTTGAGTGAGAGGGAGAACCATCAACTCCATAGCGTGTGAAGCTAAAGCTGCAGGGAGCGAGTGAGAGGGCGAGCGATCGAGCAGGCAGAGAAAGGGAGCCATAGATGACTAGAGACGCTCATTTAAAAGAGGTACTGTAGCACACCATTTTATTTCACTTTATTTTTGCTCCACGGAGTGAAGCGGCCGGTGTTCGTTATTGTTTTATGGCCTCGCCGAACCCGAGCAACGAAACAGGCCTGCAACGGGGTGGGAAGTGACTAGACGTTATTCGTGGAACGTCCTTTGGGTTGGACTCGTGGTTGATTTTTTTTTAAATATGATTTGCATACATGTTCTAAAGAGTGTGTAATAAAAGGGCAATGTTACACAATTCATGTATTAATTTCGTGTTAGTCTATGCAGTAAGAGAAATAAGAGATTGTGATTGAACAGGTAGGCTACACCTATTTAACTAAAAAGACACTTGTGAATTTCTGAATGTTTTTATGATATAGTTAACGAACCCCGCGCCCTATCTATTTTACCCGAGGTGACTGTAATAAATAAATTTAAAAGGGATAGGAGCGCTACATGTATAACAAGAACATTTTATTGAGAAATGGTTCTTTATGTCACCCTACCTCTTTCTTCATTGTGCAGACTAGAGACGGTTGTGCCATGCAAGGAGGGACTTATTCTGCAAGGCTGTGTAGTCATTCCCTCTGGAATGTTCTCTCCCATCTCTTTTCATAAATGAACATTTGTTTTGCATTTAATTTGAATGCAAGGTCCCATTAAGTTTTTGGTTTTACACAAGAACGAACAATTACTATGTGCATGTAGGCATTCTGCATTTGCTGTTCATAACACTATTACTTACATTTAAAATCAAACATTTCATAGCATCAAGAAAATAGGTACACCATTTAAATGTATTTATATTTAATAGTATTGTACGGTTCGCTAAAGCAAAAACATAGGACTAAATGCTATCCTGATTTAAGTAACTAACTATAGCACAAAAAAAAATGAACAACGGATCTAAGAGAAGGCCACGCCCATTTGGAGTTAATGTCGACCTGTTTGGAGGAGTTTGGAGTTTAGTCCCTCCTATTTGGAGCTGATCCAGCCTGCAGGAATACGTACTTGGAAATTCGGGTCGGGGATGCATCCGGGATACTTAGGATGAGCAAACAAACTCAGAGCTAATCGAACTGCATCTGGCCAATCACAAAACATATCAGTGTCTTTCTGCTAAATTTCCTGTAAGGGTGTGGTCCCTGTTTGGCGTGTAAGTAGCATGTAAGCAGCACGAAAGTGACCACTGTGCCACCCAGAAATGGCACCTTGTGGCAGCTGCTACATGATCGAGGCACTTAGTGTGGCCAGTGCTGTGTGACTGTGCCTTCAGTTGTCCAGAAACGCCACCTGCCTCTACTCTAAAGAGTCTTGGGTGACTGCGTAATATCGGCCACCCGCAAATCATCCAGACAAGCTCTAAATTACTAGTTCAGAATATTGTTTAGCGATAACATCGAATTAAGATTATAGGAGGGTATGCAAATCAATCTACAGTGGTAGACCATTAAAGACAGCATTGTAAATTTAAAGGATTTATTATTATAGATCAGGAGTGGCCAACATGCGGCTCTTTGCCTGGTTTCATGCGGCTCCCCAGTCGGTCCGCACTCTCACCTGCACAAACGGTCTGTGTCGTGGCCCGGTTACCTCATCAACTCTGAGGGCGACACACTGTTACATTTTCGTGGTGCGCGGTTTGTTAACAAACCTGGCGAGCCGCTAATACTTTTAAAACCGCCGTAGTGGAAAACGTGAGACCAGAGCCGGCCCTGACCAATGTGGTGCCCTAGGCAAGATTTTGGTTGGCGCCCCCTGCATCATCAATATTCTGATTTTACACTCACACAGACACCGCAAAGCTTTGTTTTTGATAAATATTTTTTTTATTTTAGAACGAAAACAACAGTAAAATCAAAGAAACAAATAAAAACCAAATGAATTATAAATATTACAGTATAACAATAAATATATTGCTCAAAAATATTTTTAAACTATTTTAGATAAAGTAGTGCAGAGAACAACTTTCTTTTTGACATCTTTCCGGAGAGATGTCACTCACTCTGTGGCGTTGTTTTTTCCCCCACAGAGAAACAGTAACGAGGTGCGCAGAGCGAGCGGGGGGAGGGGGCTGCGTGGGTGATGGGTATCGTGTGCTATTATAATTATTAATTTGACTAATATTATTAAACAATGAAGTTGTGATTATGTGGACTTTGCTTGTTTTCATATTTATGAATTGTTCATTTGTAATAAATAAATAAATAAATAAACAAATAAATAAATAACGCATGCACGCGAGCGCCCCCCTGGACAGCCGGCGCCCCTAGCATTTTCCTATATCGCCTAAAGCCTAGTTTATACTCGACGCGCCGCGAGCGGCGCGAGGGTCCGCGCGGCGAAAATGACGTAATCGCTGTGGCTCCGCCCGTGCGCGAGGGCCTCGCGCGCTATCGCGGCGCGAGGTTGTGCACCTCTCGAATTTTGTAACTTCGCGCGCGCGCCGCGCTTCAGCGCGATGGACAAAGTCATGTTTGCCGGGTTCATACACCTATACAAGGTGGAATTAAAGCACTTGTACGTCACTTTCAATGTCCATTTCAATATTTCCCAGCACGTTAAACTTAATTAAGTTAAATATTTATACATATACTCGAAATGAATCGAAATAATTCGCTTTTTTATCACATTATTTAATGGTTGTTTATTTTCAAAACGCCCAATCTTAACGTCTTCACGTTCTCTCATGTTTCGTCCTGGAATTACAAGAGGCTCGTATTTGTTAACGTAATTTCAACATTTTAATGTACTTTAGCCTAAATTCCAGCACTTTTCAAACCTGAAACACAAAGCAACATTAAAATGCATCAGGTAAATGTTCATTCCCTTTTTTTGAGGGGTGTGTCTTTATACTACCACATATAGTTTCGGACTACATTGCAAAGTCATATTTATGTTTGATGCCTGGTGTATATATACGGTCTCTGGTCAGGTAAAATGTTCTTTCACCGGTTTTGCAGGGGTTTTTTATTCTCCACTGCCACCTATCGCCCCCTATCGTTTCGGAGAACACTGCAGCGACGTTCGCGAAAGTATAAACGCCTACACCGCTCGCGCAGGGTCGCGCGAGGTGGGCGGAGCCGCGCGCTACAGTCACTCGCGAAAGTATAAACCAGGCTTTATGCAGGCGTACTCAACTAAATTTGTCCGCGGTCCAATTTTGGCAGATACCTGTGACCTGAGGTTCGTTGCGGGGGTGGCGAACGTAAGTTGTTGAGCGGAGGGGGGGGGGGGGGGGGGGGGGGGCGAATGTAAAGCCTGGTACTTTCGCGAGTGACTGTAGCGCGTGACTCCACCCACCTCGCGCGACCCTGCACGAACGGTGGAGGCGTTTATTTTTTATACTTTCGCGAGCGTCATCGTTCTCCGAAACGATAGGTGTTTTGTCCGAAACGATATGTGGTAGAAACACCCCTCAAAACAGGGGAATGAACACCTGACCAATTTTTATGTTGCTATGTGTTTCAGGTTTGAAAAGAGCTGGAATTTAGGTTAAAGTACTTTAAAATGCTTGAAATTGTAACTACTTGGTTTCACAACAAATATCTGTCTGACTGAATAGTTCTCTTGTATTAGGTTAACAAATACGAGCCTCTTGTAATTCCAGGACGAAACATGAGAGAACGTGAAGACGTGAAGATTGGGTGTTTTTAAAATAAACAACCATTAAATAATGTGATAAAAAGCGAATTATTTCGAGTATATATAAATATTTAACTTAATTATGTTTAACATGCTGGGAAATATTGAAATGGACCTTGAAAGTGACGTACAAGTGCTTGAATTCCACTTTATAAAGGTGTATGAACCCTGAAAACGTGACTTTGTTCATTGCGCTGAAGCGCGGCGCGCGCGAAGTTACAAAATTCGAGAGGTGCACGACCTCGCGAACCGACAGCGCGCGAGGCACTCGCGCACACGCGGAGCCACAGCGATTACGTCATTTTCGCCGCGCGGACCCTCGCGCCGCTCGCGAAGCGTCAAGCCTGGTTACTTTCGCGAGCGACCGTAGCGCGCGGCTCCGCCCACCTCGCGCGACCCTGCGCGAGCGGTGTAGGCGTTTATACTTTCGCGAACGTCGCGAGCGTCGCTGCAGTGTTCTCCGAAACTAGGTGGCAATAGGTGGCAGTGGAGAATAAAAAACCCCTCCAAAACCGGTGAAAGAACATTTTTACCTGACCAGAGACCGTATATATACACATCAGGCATCAAACGTAATTATGGCTTTGCAGTGTTGTCCGAAACGATACGTTAACAAATACGAGCCTCTTGTAATTCCAGGACGAAACATGAGAGAACGTGAAAACGTGAGAACGTTGAAAATAAACAACCATTAAATAATGTGATAAAAAAGCGAATTATTTCGATTCATTTCGAGTATATGTATAAATATTTAACTTAATTAAGTTTAACGTGCTGGGAAATATTGAAATGGACCTTTAAAGTGACGTACAAGTGCTTTAATTCCACCTTGTTTAGGTGTATGAACCCGGCAAACATGACTTTGTCCATCGCGCTGAAGCGCGGCGCGCGCGCGAAGTTACAAAATTCGAGAGGTGCACGACCTCGCGCCGCGACAGCGCGCGAGGCCCTCGCGCACGGGCAGAGCCACAGCGATTACGTCATTTTCGCCGCGCGGACCCTCGCGCCGCTCGCGGCGCGTCGAGTATAAACCAAGCTTCAACCAGGCAGGCTTGTTGTTGAGCGGGGTGGCGAACGTAAGTTGTTGAGCGGGGGTGGCAAACGTAACACTCGTGACGGAGTGTTTTGTCAATAGCCCTGAAATAAATGCTCCGGTTTTGTTTTGGTCCGTATCCAGTTAATCAGGAATGAGATTGGGTCCGGACAGGACTGCGTTCGGGTCCGGATCCGGACCGCGGTCCGCCAGTTGAGTACCCCTGGCCTAATGGAAGGGTCGGCCCTGCGTGAGACTATGAAGTATCTGTGCTATTGTGATTGTGAGTCTCGTTGGTGAGACGCGGTTCTTCTGTCACATGTTTTTGAATAAACCACATACGAGGTGCAGCAAAGGCACCGCAGACGACTGAGGGATCTTCAAAACTACTGCCGCTGCCTGTTCTCTTCTTCCTAAAGATGAGCGCAGGTCAGTGGCGTTGTAACGAGAGTTGATAACGGAGTTTATCCACTTTTGACCTAGAAAACAACAGGTGCGTACATAACAAAGCTCGTAGGATGCGCCTACCTCCTCCAACCGTGCCAAATTCCTGAAGCATATCTCGCCTAGGCGCGGTTCGGAAAACTCACATTAGCCAACCCTGCCGTGAGGGGCGTTCCGGATCCTTCCATTTATATAAAAGTTTATGTTTGGTTTTTTAAATGTACAGTTCGCTTAACTTGACTTCACCCCGGTATATTCGTGGTATGTGCGTGAGTTGAAAACACCACTTCCCAGTCAGAAGATCATTTCAATAAACAATTTGTGTCAGGTTTGCTCTCAAAATGGCAGGGGAAAAATGCACAGCAAAATAAAAATATGAAGATGAACAGAGGACGTTTTAACAGAGTAGGCAGCCATAGCCTGGCACCCAGGGAGCATTTGGGGGGACTCTTGATCTCTGACGGGTTGGCCCATTTTGACCCGAACCTCAATTTTGACCTGAACCTGAATTTTAACTTTCATTTTTGTATGCCTGAATGCAGAGGTGTCAATTCCAGGTTCAGAAAGTAAAAGTCCTCACCAGGATTTTGCTCAGGCTTCCTGGATTGTGTTGATTCCACTAATTTTACCTGGATTGCACTAATTAGAAAATCTAGCAAGCTTGAGCAAAATCCTGGTGAGGACTTTTACTTTCTGAACCTGGTATTGACACCTCTGCCTGAATGAATTTCACAGACTGTTTTTTCAAGTAATAATGATTTCAGGTTCTGGTGACACTAAAAAGCTCCATAATCTTATTTTTAAAAATAATTCAAATGAGTAATGAAGTAATTACTTAGACCAGTATTCGTGGAGGAAGGTACAACGCAAGTCACATGGAAATGGAAACTGTGGCTTACTTTCGTTTCACAGGAAAGTAAAGGCTCCGTGTGGATTGGACACCCTGGCCGTGTTTATTCCAAGTATGTCTCGCTGTAGCCTGTAGGAGGGCAGGGTTGTAGTGATGGGCAAAGTAGTTCTTTTAGATGAACTGAATCATTAGAATCAGTTCACTAAAAAGATTCGTTCAAAAGATACGTTCACCGAATCGTTCAGTGCTTGGCAGGACTCCGACCCATTGATCTAAGGGTTGCCAATTCTCACGCATTGAGCGCAGGGCTGGACTGGTAATCTGGCCGACAGTCCTCGGGAGCCGATGGATTTTTTCCTTCCCTTTTTTTCTGAGACCGGCCCACAATTTAGAGGGAGCGGCCCATTGGCCCATTCTCAATATAGACAGTGGACTGAACCAATCAGGATATAGGACGAAAGCGGCCCCACCCTTTCTCTCCGTGATCCGCTGTAACTCCCGCTACGTTCAGTGTTGAGCGCGTTGTTCAGAGTTGCCAGGTTCGCGGTTTTCACGGCAAATTCGGCTTGTTTGAAAATCCAGCCGCGGGTAAAAATTCTGAGGTCGCGGAGTGCGGTTTTTGGGCTACTTTTGAGTTGGGCCACTGTACAAATCAACACTAAGAATCGATCGCGATATAATACTTAATTTGTCTCCATTTGACACACTCGCCACATACACCCCCCCCCCCCCCCCGTCAACAACTCTGTTGAGCTTTGGGCTAGTTTAGGCTTCTGAAGGGCGGGTTTACACTGATTTTGTGCGGGATATTTTTGTAGGACCTGGCAAACCTGGCGTTGTTAAAGGAGAGGCAGCATGGAGCAACAGAAGCAGCAGAAAGGGGGAGCGGAGAAGTTACGAGCGAAGAAATTGAAGAGTTTCAATGTAGATGCTACAAAATGTGTAAAAATCACAGACATGTTCACTGCTATTAGCCTCCGTGTCCTCTGTAGGTGAAGACAGCAGCAGCAGACAGGGAGAGCAGCAGCCAGAGATGCAGGCTTGTGAAAGAGAAACCGAGGGGGAAAGTGTAGTACGTAAGCAGGTACTAACGTTAGGATAACACAGGGACTTTATTACATGAGAATGATGAGCAATGGCGATTGATTAGTATCAATATTAATTGGTATTTGCATACTTCCTAAAATCTGGCAGCCACGCGCCCTTATTCTGATAAAATAGCAAATGGTCAAGACTGAGAAGTGTTGGATGACCAGCAAGTGTCCGTTTTAGGCTATCATAGCATTTTAGATAATTAGGTTAAAGGTGTGTTGAAAGGCTGCATAGAAGTTTGAATTTGTAGTAATTTTATTTGACAAAAGGCTATATATAACGAAAACAAATACATTTCATCTAACAACTAATGCTTAACAGTAGGAATGACCTGCAATAGTCGCTGATTCGACTATAGTCGACTTTACCCCTAGTCGACTATGAACGTCATAGTCGAATGTACCATTCTAACTGCATGGGGGTGCCCAAGGATGCAGCTAAGCATTAGTTGTTACATGAAATGTCTTTGTTTTCGTTATATATAGCCTTTTGTCAAATAAAATCATCCTAATATTTCTGTTAATAAATATTTTTAAATGATGTTTGCGCATTAACAATAGGCATCTTCCTTACTACACATTAATAAATCACACCCTGCTGTCAGTGTTGCCAACTTAGCGACTTTGTCTCTATATTTAGCGACTTTTCAGACCCTCTAGCGACTTTTTGTAGTAAAAAGCGAATAGCGACAAATCTAGTGACTTTTTGTGGTGTTACTGGCGACTTTTGGCGACTGAACAAACACGCTCTTTAGTTGCTGTCCTCTGGGCCGTGAGCCCCACAACACTCAGTGCAGTCTCACACTCAGAGCAGACCCTCACCGCTCCACGTCCACACTGCACATGAACTGCGCATGCCCCATAAGACACGAAAAGAAATCACTGAATTTAACTCACACAGTCTCAGTCATTCTTAACCTCATTCACCACGTAGCCGGTCACTCGACTCGTCCACAGTGCATCTCTATGAAAGCTAAACATCTAGCTTAAACATTTAGCTAACTCTCCACAGTATGTGCGTCTCTGTGAAAGCTTAACATCTAGCTAACTTGCTCATCATGTCTCACTCTAAACTCAATTCTCAAAAATACAGGAAAGAGTGGGAATCAAATCCTGAATTTAAAAGCTGGCTGAAGCCATGTATTGGAGATAATACATGGGCATACTGCCTGTATTGTAAGGATGATTTTTATGCCAACTAGTTCCAGCTAACTGCTACTCATATACTAACATTTAACAACACAGCAAAAAAAACTTGATGTAATTTACGTAAAAATTATTTATACAAAGCATTAAAGTCATGTAGTTCTTTTGAGAAGTGACTACCTATTTCAAAGGCAACAGATGTTCATTTGTAGTTTTAACATATTTAGGGTGTTTTTTTTTACTAATTTTCTTCTCTCCCAACATTATTCCTTTACACAGCTTCAAAAAATGTATTATGCAAATTAGGTCATGATGTCATTTAGCGACTTCTAGCGACTTTTAGGACAACCAATAGCGACTTTCCTTACTGAGGAGTTGGCAACAGTGCCTGCTGTTGCACAATCCAAACGAGCGGAGCTGAACACGCTACAGAATATGCGCAGCATCTGCCGAGATTATAATGGCTACTAAAAAACTTCAAAAGTATTTTGAAAAACATAAAGATGAATCAAACAAAGCAAAGTGCAAGTTGTGTCATCAACGTCTTTCATTTCGCACGACAACAACCAACATGGCATACCATTTAAAACGCGTAAGGCGAAAAAAACGTTTGTCGTTTCAGTCGTGTCGTCGCGTAGGCCTATAAACATTTTTTGTTGTTATTTGCTTTTAAACCCCGTTACTTGAACCTTTCCTTGTATTTTATTGCTGTTGTGTGGCAATTTCTTTATATTTTCAGGCAGGCATATTTTATTTAAAATATTTTTAACATTTTGCACAGTGCCTGTCTGACAGTTCGATATGCGAAATGCGCTCTGACGGTTAATGTTCTCTAACGTTTCATAAAAAAATTAATTGTGACGGGCGGTGTGAGCAACTGAAAAGGAAGCGATCACGCCAAGTCTCAGGGAAAAAGGATGGTTTAATAGAAAGTGTGCAAACCAAAACCCGTGCAAAAGATTCAAATTAAGAATATAATGACCAGCGGTCAACTGGTACAAAGACAAGACATATATAGGCAAACAAACGACCCTCAGGTGAGACGGATCACAGGCTCCACCCACCTCCGCCCACCCCTACTGTTACATGACGTCACCAAACAACAACAACAACAACAGCCGCTGTGGACGGAGGCGGCCGGTAGGGGGCCGCCTCACTGTGACATAAATAAGTTTTAAAAAGCTGAATAATACGGAAGCCCTAAGAGGACGTACACTGCAACTTATTTTTAATTCGCTTTCCTCAGATTTTATTTTTTTAATAATCGTTTTCCCGAAATCCCGAGATAATTAACTCGTTAAAACGAGAAAACAACAATCGTTTTCCAGAGATATTTTATTTGTTTTTTTTTTATTTGTTATTGTATGAAATTCCGATTCCCATTGCTGGTCTCACTCACATGGTAACTGTCGGGCTTTGATCCTCTTTCACCTTAGCGCAGCATGCTCATTGATTGCAAGAAAAAACACTACCAGTCTTGTCTTTTAACCTTTTATTAAAAGTAAATAAGAAAACAGAGATCTCTGGAGAGAGTACACACAATCCTAACAACTCTACCCTGTAGCTCTGTGTGCAGGTCTCTACTTGAGACACTTTTCATCATGTAGCTACTATATAGTGTGGCCTGGGTATGAGCCACCCTCATAGGAGTTGCACGTACATTCCATATGTTAAACCTACAGCTTTTTCTCTCTTATTTTAGAAGCGAGGTCTTCGCTTGCTGAACTTGTCAGATTGACTTACAGAGGCTGCTCTTACACACCCTGTTTTTAGAAAACGGCAGGCACCTAGAGTCTGGGAATGAGCATACAAGCACTTTCCCAATCATTCTTGATAACAAGCAATTTGATTAGGCCTAATACTATATTGTAAGCAAAATATAAAGTGATTAATATAAGAAATTTGATTAATACTTTAAGACTAGTCAAAGTATATAAGGATTATGATAAGCTGCTTGATTAATACTGTAAACAAAATATGTGATGGTGATGGTGATGGTGATGACGGGGAGTACAGAGGACTGACGCAGGACTTTGTGACATGGTGCCAGAAGAACGATCAATTCAGGCAAAACTAAAGAACTGGTGGTGGATTTCCGCAGGACTCTAATCCTGTGCCTGTAAACATCCAGGGCACAGACATTGAGATTGTGAGGTCCTACAAATACCTTGGTGTCCACCTTAACAACAAGCTGGACTGGACTGATAACACAGCTGCTCTCTACAGGAAGGGTCAGAGCGGACTGTATCTCCTAAGGAGACTCAGATCCTGACATCCGTGTGGTGTGAATCTGTTCTCCCGGCGTTGGGCTACGGAACTCTGAGGGCTGTACAAATTTATTATCCTGTCTATGAACTCTGAAGGCTATGACCTACATCTAGATACGATTTCAGAAACCTTAACAAGCAGGTGTAAACACTCAAGAACCATCGGATTTGAGTTCCAGTGATGCAGTCAGGTAGTGTGCTGTACTTATACAACAGTATGCCTGAAGTCATGCAGAAGTTAAACATTTATATTAATTCATGGTTGCCACTATTGTATGTGTCAAATGACAGGAGGATATTTTGAATAAGATCCCAAGATCACGATGCACAATACCAAACCTCAGCTGGAGTGCTGAAAAGCATGTCACAATCTCTGGAGCAGTGGAAATGTGATCTCTGGAGTAATGAAGGTGGTTTCATGCATTTAAAAAAGTGCATAAAAAGTGTTTAAGTGCATAATTTATAGAAAAAACTTTTTATATTAAACAACAAACAGAAGATTATACATTCACAAATGTGCTGACAGATGTGTCTCGTGTAATGGGCTTTACCACATGATTCAAGACACAGTGCAGCAATAAACATTCCAAAGATGCTTAGACTGACTAATAATATACATGGAGTAACAGGTCTAGCATTCGTATGGCAACCAGATATAATTTATTGGAGTTTACATTTGTTTTCAGTTAAAAGTATAATATTAAACAGAACTAAAATAATCAGTGTGTTCACTTTATATTTAAATCATATACTATTTAACGCCTATGACTATAAATAACGGACGGCAACAACAACAATGTACTAACAATAAACTCCAAAAACTACAAAAACTGGGTTTTTGTAGTTTACGCAAAAACTGGTTTTAAAAATGCAGATATTTATCGAACTGAATGAGCGATACCTTCCTCTATTTTTAGGCGTGGCTTTAAACGTTTAAACTTGCCTTGAACTCCGATAGGCTGAGTGTTGTTTTCCTCTCATTGGTTGGACCGTCATGTGACGTATTGTAATATGATTGGCTAACCAGCTTGTCCTCGCGTTCAAAAATATTCCAGCAGTTTACAACTACACGTCGAAAGAGAATTTTAACAGTAGCCAGACATTTTAGCTACACTCTCGGTGTTCATTTTGACTCGTGAAGTAGTCACGATAATGGCGCAGACTTCGAAGAGAGCGGGTTTCTTGGATATTAGTCCGCCACTTCACCCTCATTCTCGCCCAAGGGACGATGAGACGAACACAGAAAACCAAGTGCCAGTTCTGAGTTTGACGGAGTTTTCGAGGTCCCCCTTTGTGTGTTTTGGGACGGTGAAGTTGGGGTCGTCAAAGTCTTTACCTTTACGGATCGAAAACCCAACCGAGGACACGACGACGACGGTTACTGTGGATAAAATCTCATCGTCGAAAGGCTTCTCTGTTGGCACGACGTCCTTCACAATCCAAGTAAGTGAGCTTTCTCTGGTGAGCCAAGAAACTAAACATTACATTTAATTATCGGAGGTAGCTGTTAACCGTTTTACAGTTGGTTACTCCTGGATTAGCCGTCTGCTGATATTTTAGCATATGTATAAATGTTACGTTAAGTTAGTTATAGACAGGAGCCCAAATGTGAGGTTTCTGACAACTGGACTTAACAACATCACATATGACGTGAAGGGTGCCTCAAACCCACACAGGTTCACCTGCCCAGTGCTCTTGGGGCGTTTCCTGTGCTTGTGTCTTTTGATAATTGTGAGTTTTATGTGTTTATAATCAATCCATCGGCAGTCCTGTAGTCAGAAACTAAACGGTGTTGAGAGAATATAAATTGTGCTCAGCAACAGATGAGAGAGTACAACATGCCTTTGTCATTTCAAAGTCTGCTTTACTTGCTAGACCCCGCAACGTTTTCTTAAAATAAATACTTGTGATATTTTATGATGTTGGTCTGCCTCACACTCGGATGTCAGTTTCTCCTTCGAGTAAGCTTTCCAGTGTCATCACTTAACGCCAATAAAACAATCTATTAATTATTTGAGCCAATGTATGTAAAAGGCTTTCAGCTTACGTCGTGTGTGTGTGTGTATAGGCCCTATATATATATATATATATATATATATATATATATATATATATATATATATATATATATAAATATATAATATATAATATATATATATATATATATATAATATATATATATAAATATATAATATATAATATATAATATATAATATATATAATATATATATAAATAAATAATACAGTCATGCCCGAAAGTATTCATACCCCAGGCAAGTTTTGACTTAAATTTACTTTTATTTAACCAGAAATTATATTTTTGACTGGAAATGACACAGACATCTCCCAGGAGATAATACGATGATGTACAAGAGGCATCATTGTGGGGAAAATATTTCTCAGCATTTATTCACATTTGAACAAAAATGGGCATGTCCAAAATTATTCATACCCCTCTCAATAATTAATAGAAAAGCCTTTATTGGCTATTACAGCAATCAAACGCTTCTGTAATTGCTTTTTGCATGTCTCCACTGGTATTTTTGTCCATTCATCTTTAGTGATGAGCTCCAACTCTTTGCGGTTGGAGGGTCTCCTTGCAATCACCCTGATCTTTAGCTCCCTCCACAGATTCTCAATTGGATTCAAGTCAGGACTCTGGCTGGGCCACTGCAAAACATTAATGGGTCATTCCATATCAACTCAACCAATGGTCCCCGCTTGACCATCTCAGAATCCCTTCAAACTTTCCCCATTTGTAGGCAGATATGTTTCATGGAAAAATCCAAAGTATTTCTGTTCCATGTTCAATATTTCAAGAGTTACAGCCGTTTTTGTAACCCCACCCTCAGACGCATCTTTTGCGAAATTGGCTAAATAGCAATATTTGAATGTGAATATCTCTAGAACTATTACAGCTAGAAGGCTGAATTTTTTTTGTATGTTTAGTAACTTGTATACTTGTAATTTATGTACTTTCTGGTGCTGTAAGTTGTGTTGTGTCAATAGAAACAATTCCCAAATTTGGAAAAAAAAATCAACTAAGTCATTTTCACCTGTCATTATCTCATGGATGGAGTAGAAGAAGGCTGATTTATGTTTTATGTTTCAAAGTACTTGGCGAACGCATTTGGGCGTCTGCTACATGTTTGTTGTTGCTATAAAGGCAATCCCCGGCATCGTCTTGAGATCGCGGTGCGCGATTTCAAAATAAGAGCGGATAGCGCGATTGAAAAAAAGATCCCTAAAAACACTTTTCAAAACAGCTCGCGGGCCGCTATTTGAGTATGGGGGCTCTATAGGGTTGAGGTCAGGGGAAGATGGTGGCCACACCTTAAGTGTCTCCTTTTATGCCCATAGCAGCCAATGCCAGAGGTATTCTTTGCAGCATGAGATGGTGCATTGTCAGATGATTTTGCTCCGGAAGGCATGGTTCTTCTTTTGGTACCATGGAAGAAAGTGGTCAGTCAGAAATTCTATATACTTTGCCGAGGTCATTTTCACACCTTCAGGGTCCCTAAAGGGGCCTACCAGCTCTCTCCCCATCATTCCGACCCAAAACATGACTCTGCCACCTCCTTGCTGACGTCACAGCCTTGTTGGGACCTGGTGGCCATCCACTACTCCATCCATCTGGACCATCCAGGGTCTAGCCAGGCCCAATAGTAGGTTTATGTACCACAAGCCTTTGAAGGATCCTACACCTTGAGGTTTGTGGGACTCCAGACGCACGAGCAGCTTCAAATACCTGTTTGCTGGTTTGTAATGGCATTTCAGCAGCTGCTCTCTTAATCCGATGAACTTACCTGGCAGAAACCTTCCTCATTCTGCCTTTATCTGCACGAACCCGTCTGTGCTCTGAATCAGCCACACATCTCTTCACAGTGCGATGATCATGCTTAAGTTTTGTGAAACATCTAATGCATTCATACCAAGGCATTGCTCTTTTTTGATGCTTTTCGGCAGCAGAGATAATTTTTTCCCCATGTTGCTTGAAACCTGTGGCCTGCTTGATGTGGAACATCCTTTTTAAGTTTTCCTTTAATTGGGCTCACCTGGCAACCTAATTATCACAGGTGTCTGAGATTGATTTCAGTGATCCCATGAGACACAAGAGCCATGAGACACAATACCATCCATGAGTTTTAATTGAGAAATTGAAATTAAGTGCATTTTCTACTTCCAGCCTGCGGACAGTGTGATTGTAACTGTAAGTTGGACGCCTGTAGCAGATGGGGGTGTGAGAGAAGTTCTCAGCTTCATTGCAAATGGCATTGTCAAGCATCAAGCTATTTTGCTTGGAAAAGCAGAGGCACCAAAGAAAAAAAAGGTGAGAATTTCTTTTTCGTCTTGCTGGTAGACTGAACAGGTTCTTTTGCCTGCTCTTTCATGCCTTCAACTCATCATAAAGAATTACTGTGATCGATGTAGGTTTTAGGCTTTGTGGTTAAACCATAATAACTGTTGTACTACTCTTGTCTTTATAGAAAACTCTGTGGGATTCAATCAAGTCCAAGAAAGACTACTCCACATCCACAAAAGGTGGAGAAGGACTTGTGATGCCAGTAAAGGCAGCCAACAGAACATTTCACACGTCCCGGCAGCCTCAATACAGAAAAAACAGAGTATCAAATCCACTCTCTCCATTCAATCGTGAAAGGCCCTCTCACAGACTTGGTGGCAGCAAGGAGAAAAACTGCCAGTCTGCCTATCCCCAGATCTCTCAAGCTCTGCCAAACTCTCTAGCTAACCTTGAAAACACACCTGTACAGAATAATTCTCCAATTGTTCTGTTGGTGCCTGCTGACAGATTTGTTGATGCTACAGAGAACTCATCTATACCGCTATGTAAAACTGATTTTAAAGAAATCAGGGTGTTAAATACGACCCTCTCTCCTATTAGCACCCCAGAGAGGTTTTCCAACCCCTTAAAATCCTGCTTTCAAAGTCCACTTCCTGATATTGGTAAAGCAAGTAAAGGTGAAAGTCAAGAGCCAGGGACGCCAGTGTTGTCGATAAAGGATGCGCTGGCTGTCATCGAGTCTGACCTAACTCATGCCGTAAGCCCTCCACATGCGTGCTCGAGCTTCAACTACTCCGATTCCCTGGAGTGTGAAAAGTCAAGCCCAGAGTGCAAACCCAAAGCAGTCACACGTGCTCCCGAGGCTTCTCTTCAGATTGACATTGATCAGCCAAGGCTGACTTTCTTCGTCAAACCAAGCAAAACATCAGGTGAAAAGCCAGTTGCCGATGGCCTTGTGCCCACAACTACTTTTTGCACTTCCACGGTTACCAAGTCTTACATTAGAGCGGGTAATGAATTGGATGAGGAAGTTTTTAAACCCAAGAAGGTGTTTTTTAACCCCGCAACAGTCATCAAAAGCAAAGTGGAGGCTCCTGTCGAGCAAAGCCCAGGCATACGCAAAGTGAGAACCTCCAGACGCCGGCTTTTGGAGAAAACGTGTTCGTTTTCGAGTCCTACCAGTGCAGACCCAAACACAAGCTTATGTCAGGGGGTCTCTGCCCTACCCATCATTGACTGTGACACAGATGTTGAATTCAAATTTAGTGTTACTTCAGTCCCATGTTCAATACAGCAGCCGTTTCCACACCGTCCGTCTCTCCCAGATGACTCTTCTATGTCTGCATTTTCTGTGCCACCTCAGTCAAGAACCGGTACAGATGGAGAACAGAATGCTAATGGTAGAGAGCCACCTGACAGTCAAGCTCCTGACATGTTGCCGACTTGTGCATCTCTGGAGCCGTTTCCTGTACGGAGTCGGACAATGAATCAAAACAAAAAGAGGAAAAGTGACGAGTTGTCGAGGGACTGCTCGGATGATGCAGTGAAAGGCTTACATGTCAAACAAAGCTGTGCTGAGACACGTGAACCCAAGAAACCTTGTCATGAAAAAAGGTTGAGGGCAAAGACTGGACAATCACAAGGCAAAATGGCTGGTGAGTGAATTAATGGCTAGTAGAATAAGGCCTTGTTTCCCAAAAATGGTTGTTTATACAGAGCACCAACAAAACTGAAGTAGCCTTAGTTTTTACGTTGCCTCACTTTAAATTGATCATCTATAAAATGTGGGTTTGATTGAGGATAATGATTTAATCTGAGGCCAGTATGGTATTGTGATGAATCGGAGATTATAAGAGTTTTAAAATGTTAATCAAGATGCTCTCTGCTCTTTTTTTGTAGCTCGCCCTATCTCAATCAAGTCTTCAAAAGCACCACCACAAAAGTCTTACCCCAAATCCACCCCACAGGGTAACCTTTTTCTTCCTTCTTTATTGGTCTTTGAGATCTAGACGATTGTGCACAGTTGTTAAGAGTTCAGCTAATTGTCGTGTTGCATGTCTTGCTCGTACAGGAGGACGGTCGCTGAGGTCTTTTGGTACATCAAAGGTGAAGTCAGCAAAGGTGATTGCTGTGGCCCAGTCCAGACTTACCTTCATTAAGCCAACGCAGACAGGTGTGTTTTTGTATGCTGAATCATGTCCTATGGTTTACTGTGCAGAGCTGGGTTTTCTTCTTAGAAATCTAGAGGATTTGAGTCCTGAGAGGAATTTATTAATATTTTTCTCCTTCTCTTCATGTTTTGACAGCTATACCGAGACATCCACTGCCATTCGCTGCCAAGAACATGTTTTATGATGAGCGCTGGATTGAGAAACAGGAAAGGGGATTCACATGGTGGATGAATTACTTTCTCACTCCAGATGACTTTAAAGTTGCCACTGAAGTCACCAAAGGTGTGCTGTCTTTTTAGCACTTGTTCCTTCATACTTGTTATTATTGTTCTTGAAGAAATGTCATCTTAAAAAGATTTTTGGGTTTTTATGTCCATTTTGACCTATTGCATTTCACAATTATTTTTTGATGTTTCAGTGAATGCCTTATCTCTAACTATGGGAGATGAGACGCTCAACATACCCAAAGCGCCAACCAATGAGGAGATGTCCTTCAGAACCTACATGGCCCGACGGCGTTTGAACCATCTTCGCCGTGCTGCGTGCCAGCTCTTCACGTCCGAGGTCATGGTGAAGGCCATCCGACGCCTGGAGATTGAGGTGGAGGCCAAGAGACTACTTGTACGCAAGGATCGTCACCTCTGGAAGGATATAGGTATGAACTATAGGAAAAAAAAAACCACACCCTACTATAACATGAGTGATGGGACCTGCATTACTTTGGGCTGTGTGTGTGTGTGTGTGTGTGTGTGTGTGTGTCTGAGAGTGAGTATTATTTGAACATTGTTGGCCAAAATTAAGGCCATTAAAAAGTAATAAACTTAATCTGACGAGGTATTATTTGAACATTGTTTTCATATTTCCTATGTACAGGGTGTCCGTGGGGTTGTAAAAAATATTAAAAGGTAGTAACTTCAGTTGGCCAAAATTAAGGCCATTAAAAAGTAATAAACTTAATCTGACGAGGTATAAAATTTTCGACTGCTCATCCAGCTGCCTAGACGTTTTTGAATTTGTGTTATGTACAGGCCTTTCTCCTAAAATTCCTTAAATTAGATTTATTTATATGTTGCTAGCAGTGATATGATGTGACCTGATGTTTGTTCGCGCACGCGCCAGTCACCTAAATACCCAGCTGGTTTGCTGCCAAACCTGAAACCTATTTGCGAAACACTGGGATTTAAACAGGCATGAAAATCCCATTGAAAGGGGGGGGGGGGGGGGGGATATATATATATATATATATATATATATATATATATATATATATATATATATATATATATATATATATATATATATATATATATATATATATATATATATATATAATGATTCGAGACGAGATTTTAAGAACACTAAAATTACAAATTATGTGACTGGACAACAGACTTTTATTTAAATTTTATTTAACTTTAAACATGCATTTTGAAATGTTTTATTATAACTCTTAACATGCATTATGTAAGAGATGTAAAGTCCGTTGTAAAGCAGTTTTCGTCGTTAAGCGTGACCCTATATTTATATACGCTTTGATAGTAAATACAGTATAGAAAAAACTAACAATGTTCTCGTGCGTACAGCGTGAGAGAGCGATCGCGTTACCGAGATGGGCTTATCGTACACAACACTCCACTACACTACACAACACTCCACTGCTCCTCCGCACACCGCGCAAAATTAAATTAAAAGTCGTGGTAACTCCGGTCCGTTGTTATCCAGACCCGTCGTTAAGCGGGGACTCACTGTATTATGTACAAAACAAAAAGTTCTTCTCTGTCAATACAGAGTGCAAATAGTGCAAACTGAGCCTGACCAAGTATGTCCCTGAATTTGCTGCAACTACACTGCCATGTTCATTTTTAAGAATATTAGCATCCCCACACTGCTCCCGATATCCTTTACTGTCTCAACTTGCCAAAGCGCCGTTCTGTCCCTGCTACCTCTGTTCAAGTGAGATGTGTTGATTTGAGTACTGAGCTGTGGTGCGTGCAGCTGTAAATGTCTCTGCATCCTGCTCATATTAGTCGCGCTGTATGGCATTATTTTCATACAATGTTTGCATATGTAGTGTCTTATCAGTCACTCTCTTGCCATTTATCATTTCCGCCGGGTTCCCAAAATGATGCCAAACAACGATTTGAAAGTGGCGGGGCATCTTCAATAGTAATACCTGTATTTTCCCACGTCATTGTGATGTCATCAAATCTCGCGAGACAGATTTTTAACACGACGAGAAATCTCGCGGAGTTGAGTCTTGCGATATCACGAGACACGGAGATCTCGTCACACCCCTAAATATATATATATATATATAAAATATATATATATATATATATATATATATATATATATATATATATTATATATATTAGGGCTGGGTATCGATTAAAATTCCAAGAATCGATCCGATTCTGAAGATTAAGAATCGATTTATTTCGACTTAATCCGATTTAATCAATTCGATCCAATTCGGGGTTTAGTGTTATTAAAAATGTATTTGAGCTGTTTCCTGACTATGTCCAGAAGCAACATGTTAAAACTAGTATTATATTGATAATATTCATCAAATAGTTACTGGTAGTTGGTAGTTACTGATGGCTGGAAGACTGGTGAAAGGGGTAATCATAAATCTACCTTCAAGAAAGGTAATTCAGGACAATAAACAGAGGACATCTTTGAGGTGTCTATATCTGCAACAGTGGACTCCTACTGGGACACTAACCAGTGCATTATTATTATGATTGAAATAATTAAGAATTCACCCAAAAGCTGTTGCTACCAAATGCATTTTTATTTTAAAAGTGCTCACACTTAATAAACTGAAAGTATAAAATGTAAACGTGTATTTTTCTTTAAAGTGCGAATATAAGAACAGAACTGTCATGTTACGGTCCCCGACCCCTCCCTGTTGGGCATGTGTTAACGTTGTCTGCTTCTACTCGTCTGCGTCTGTAGATCTCCGTGCGTGCGGGTGCGTCTTGTGGTAGTCCGTCTCACCTGTGGCTCGTCTCGTCACGTGGGGTTTGTGCGTTCGCGCAGCGTCCTGTGTAGGGGTGGGAATTGTTTACTATCTCATGATTCGATTCCGATTTTGGGGGCCACAATTCAATTCAAAAATCGATTTTCGATTCAAAACGATTTTCGATTCAAAAAACGATTTGATTTATAAAAATGTCTGCTTCAGTCTATAAAATCTGCATGATCTACTACAGTCTGCTTTGCAAGACAGAACGACAAATACAGAAAATTAAGTGTCTTTCACATTTAATTAACAAAAATTATGTGCTTTGGTAAAATAAAATGGTTTTTGTTGTTACCAAAATTCTTGAGCTTCATTTTGCGAGCTGTCAGGGCTGGCTCGGATGCAGTTCCCCCAGCCGTCGCTAGGGGCACCAGAGTCAGTCCCAGACTAAACCGGCGTAACCGTACGTTCTCAGCCAGTCTCTGCTTTCTCTGTGATTGCATATCGTTTAATGGTGTCTCGCCACCTCTCTCTGTTATGCTTTCTCTTTACTTATTCGAGTATGTCATGCGTCGCTTTCTGACCCATCTCAAGTTTTCCCAATCCTGTATGTCTTTCTATCCGTTTTTTGCCTTTATTTTTGGGTTTTATTTTGCTGCAGCATTTTTTGCAAGTTAATTCTGCTGGTGTCCTTGGTTTCGTTTTCGCGTTGCATTTATCCACGCTGTTTTTTAGTTACTGTTGTTTTGTTTCTTCCTCCCGTCTCACTACAGTTGAGTGTTATTTTTCACGCGTTGTATTTTCCGCATTGGTTTTTTGTTTCTATTTACTCCGTGCCCTCACGGTTTTGCGTTCTATTCTCTTGCGCGTTGAGTCTTCCGTGTTGTTTTGTTTGTTTGTTCTGGGTCGCTGTGCGCGTTTCCCTCTCGCTAATACATTTGACGAGTGTCAAACGTCTTGATCTTGCGAGCCGGCACTTGGGTCCACCCTTCTCTATGTTAACGCTCCCGTGCTCACCGCGTTACACAAGCCTTGCACACGAGCTACATTGTGTCCAGTTCGGTCTTCCCCGGCATTCGGTAAAAACCAAAATGAACCCATATTTTTGCCTTAAATGAAGACCAGACAGGTTGAATATCTCTTTTCTCCATGTGTTTTGAAACTTTTCCGCGCATGAGTGTGTCTCAGAACATGCTGCGTAAAGTCTCGCGTAATTTTGTAATTACGTAACGCGAGACTTCACCACGACTTAGAATCGATTTTGGGACATTTAAAATCGATTCTGAATCGTAGTAAATGAGAATCGATTTTTGATATATGAATCGATTTTTTTGGCACACCTCTAGTCCTGTGCTCGTCGTTGTTTGAGTCACACATGTTCTATGTAAACGTGTTTTATGTGCGCTGTCTGCGCTTCGGTAAATGTAATAAACGTAACGATTTGGAAAGTGCAAAGGATTCTGTCTCGTCCATCGCCTTGCGCCCAACGTTACAAGAACATTTTAAACTTTTTTAAACTGTAAAAACACTGGGTAAACTGTCAGTGACATGGACTAACTGTAAATAGTCACTGACACTGGATAAACTGTTCTTCTGTTTTTAGATTGCCGATTTGACTATCGTCGTTACCGGCACTGTCCGACGCCATGTTGTTTTACAGTTAGTTAGACCGAGCACGCCTGCGTGAATTCAGTGACGAGGCGGGGGTAAAATTCACTAAAAAAACCAATCTTTGGACGTACGAATCGATTATCAGATCATGATATGCGAATCAATTCTGAATCGGAAAATCGATTTTTTCAACACAGGCCTAATATATATAAATATCTCAATAGCGAACCGTAACCATTAAACCTGGGCCCGCTCCTCCTATCCCCCCCCCCCCCCCCCCCCCGAAAAATAGTTTCCTCTAATTTTCTAATCTAGTTTCCTAATTAACTGCAATAAAGAAAAAAAATTGAGACGACAGTACAACTTTAGACACGCAATAAACAACAAATAATATCTGTACTAGATAACTTGAGCAAAACAAGGTTCCACAGATACATGTTCCTCGGCAGCGGAATGTGTAAACAACGCACACGAGGGCATCAAAGGAATGAATCAAAACTAGCTAGCGGTGGTACGCTAATGACAGCTAGCTAGCAGGCGGAAATTATAATACAGTTAAACCCGTCCACTAAGAGGCAAGATATGATTGGTCAATTTTACTGTCATTTGAAACTGGTATTGCGCTGAACTACACCTGCCTGCCTCTGTAAATGAACAGCGAGCCCACCAATTACCAACATTCTGCGGAGGCATCACAGTCCTGATAAGGGGAGACACAGGCTCACAGGCTTCCACTTAACCCCTCCTTCCAACACAGATTGAATAGACACTGTTGAATAATTATTTGCTTATATTTTTGTAATTGTTTAGATGTTGATTGTCAAACTGTAATAGATAAAATAAAATTGGATAAGTTATATTATATTTGTTTTAAGAATATTTTAGGCCCTCTGAGATAGCATAGAGGGCCTTGACTGATCCCCACTGATTGAAATTGTCGATTTCAGGAAGTGCTCTGTTTGCTTATTAAGTCAATATGATAATTAGTTAAGCATATATATATATATATATATATATATATATATATATATATATATATATATACATATAATTAGTGGTGGGCAGTTAACGGCGGTCGTTAATTTGATACTCTTATCGGGCGATAAAAATTATCGCCGTTAATCTATTCTTAAAGTTGGGTTGGGAACTGGGTCAAAATGGGTAAGCAACAGGGCTCTCAAGTCTCACGCATTGAGCATGTGACACGCATTTGACTGTCTTCACATGCCACACTTCCGATTTCACACGGCGAGAAAAAAAAATCTAGTTTATTTACCTCCGATCCATATCTATGTCGCCCTCCACTGGCGATCGATCGCGATATCAACTTGATAGTTTAGCTTGGCTGTGTTCCTAACCAAATTGCACAGTAGGGGCGAGAACGAGTTTTTAAACCTGTGAATTACAAATCGTTCGTGTGTTTACATGGATGCAGCCACGAAGTCGCCAGGTTTGCTTCATGGAAAATTAATTTTTAGGAACGTAAAGTGTTACCGTAGCGGAGCTCGGAGCGGTCGTTTTCTGCATGGTCCTAGCGCTAGATTCGTCGCTATTTAAATATTTCTTTTTAACCGTTAAAACTACAGAGGACCAAAACTGACTTTTGAAAATTACGTCCGTGAGGTTAAATGTACTAAATGTTGGCTTACATTTCAAATATCATGTTTAGCTGAATAAACATGTTATTTAATGTACAGTATGTAGGCTTACAAATTCATGTTTAACTGAATAAACCGTTGAACACGAGTAGCCTCCATTTTATTGAGCATGTTTTTTTTTTCTTCAAGTATCAAAGTAGAACAGCTTCCTCAAGCAGTCATTGATGCATTTTGGAAACAGGAGATGAGCCCCTGGTCTAATGCACCCTCTGTATTAAGAAACCCTATTTCAAAAACTGACTTTTAGTCATTACTTGGGTAGCACGCATATGAGCCATTTTAATATAGATTAATCTAGATTAATTTCAAGATTTCAGTGAGATTCATCTAGATAAAAAAAAATAATCTATGCCCTCCCCTATATATTATATATAGGCTTAGGTCAGTGGTTAGCAACAACCGAGAGGCCACTTCAGTAGCCGCTTTGTCATGCTGGTATTAAATATTTTGTAGGCATTAAAAAGGTATTAAATTCAACTTAAAAATCTCTGTATATACCCTGTATGTAGTTTTATTATCTAAAAATGTAGGCTAATCGGTATGTTGCTAATTGATGGACTGATATTTTGAAGTGGCTCAGTATGCAATTAGTAGCTAGTGAATAGGCAGAACCTATTTTCAATCATTTAAATGAAAAATAGAAAAAAATACTTGGATGCTAAAGGGTTACAGATTTAATACATATGCACCCAAATGGGAGATTTATGTTGCTCTTCTTTTCAACTGATAATTGACTTGGTGACTGTCACTTAACAATCACCCTCCCCTACCACCAAGCTGTGTGTTGGGTTTTTCTTGTCTTTTTTTTCTTGGAAAACACACTAATTATTTCTTCACACTTCATGCGTATAACTATTTGTAATGTTTTACTTCCAAGTTTAGGCAGAAGGGTGGTCAGCATCATTAAGGTGTGAAATAAACCTTAATAAAAAAAAACCTGAATATACACTTTTTTCCCCTTGGCTACAGGTGAAAGACAGAAGGTTTTAAACTGGCTTCTCTCTTACAACCCACTTTGGCTGAGAATCGGCCTGGAGGTATTTTTATTTTGGAAATTTTTGCAATTAAGTTCTATAAATAAATAAAAGTATTTACTAGTTCTGTCGTATGTTCATTACACACCCCTATTCCAGACAATCTTTGGGGAGTTGATTCCTTTGGAGAGCAATAGTGATGTCATGGGACTGGCCATGTTCATACTGCGACGTCTGGTTTGGAATCCGGATATAGCTGCAGAGTTCAAGCACCCCAAAGTTCCTCACCTGTACAGAGATGGTACTGCCCAGTCCGGTAGTTTTTGTCAGAGTTTCTGTTTGCTGGTTTTGATCGAAGCTTCATCTGTTTGCTGTCCTTTCTGCATCTGTTTTTACAGGTCACGAGGAGGCATTGTCCCGATTCACTCTGAAGAAGCTGATTTTACTTGTCTGCTTCCTGGACAAGGCCAAAGAATCCAGGCTGATTGAACACGACCCCTGTTTGTTCTGCATGGACGCTGAATTTAAGGTTCTTTAAGTGCCTCACTATTGTGTTTGTTAATTCAGCACTGGAGAGGAGGCCATCAGAGCACTTCTTCAGATATCCTAGCAGGGGGTGCTGTTCTGTTTTAATCTATCACAGTGCAAGAAATGATTATCAGTCACTAACCTTCGAATAGCTACATACTTAATGTCCTCTTAATGCACTTAATGGCAGTTTGATGTGATCCAAGGTCAGTAACATGAAACCAATAACTTTTTCTAGGTGCCATAATATACAAAGTAATAAGCATCGCAAAATTCACATCAGATTATCTGAAATTTAGGATCTCTGTTGTCCAACATGCCTGATGTCTTTCTCTTCTCTGTAACTGTGTTTAAGTTGGTTTCATGTTCACATATTCGGAATTAGACATGTTATTTTAAATGTACTACTGTCACCATCTGTAAGTTACCTTAACATGGATGAAAGGGGCAGTCGTAAAGTTTTTCTGCAAAAATATTTTTCGGCAAATATTTCTATAGCTTTTATAATGTCCATCATAAGCGCATAAAACAACTTATAGTAGGCCTACATTAAGTGCATCCTAATCAACAATCTTGTTTTGTAGACTTATGATGGACATTATAAAAGCTATTGAAATATTTGACAAAAACTGACTTGTATAAATACCCATCTTTTAGTTGTAGGTTGTTATTTAGGATGCACTCTATGTAGTACAACTTATTTGGTGGTCTTAGATGGATTGTTTAAAAGGTATTGAAATTATTGCAAATAACGGAGTGCACAGTGCTCTGGGGCCTTTACGACCGCCACTTGCATCCGTGTTAAGGTCATTTGTAGACGTTGCCTTAGATGTTGCAGTGGTGACAGGAGTATATTTACTTGTAACATACATCTACTGATGCAACCTGGACACATCATCAGTGATGGTACCTGGGGTCACAGAGTATTTCGGGTCTTTCGACATCATACACTCACCCAGGCGACCCAGCCGGGGTTGATCAGGCCCCAGCTTGTGTCCAGGTAGCGCTACCCTACCCAGGTCTCCTCTCCTTATCCATTAACCTTAACCTCTGCTGCCTCCTTGATGCCCTTCATTTGTTTGCCCCTGCGTTGCCCAAGATGTTATGTCTTGCATAGCGACTGGCCCGCAAATCCTCTGCATCCCACCTCAATGGGCACACACTGTTCTCGCCACCCGTTATTCCGGCCTGTCGTTTAACTTTTAATATACAAACTCAAAAGAAAATGGTGGATATTTTTCCAATGACAAAATCCTCACCCATAAAAAAAATTATGCTGTTGTATCCCCTGTCACCACTGGTGAGTGAAATAATTACTTGCAAATTAATATTTATGGTCGCGATTGCAACCATTTTGGTCACAGTCTGGAGCACTGGCATGTGCCTCTGTCTTTTTTCAAGATAAAAGACGAGTACAAAACTAGGAGAGTAGCCTATGAATTTTTTTTTTTTTTTTTTTTTTTTTTTTTTTTTTTTTTTTTTTACAAGCTGTCCGCGACCCACCCAGAACGAGTCCGCGACCCATTTGGATCACAACCCACCAGTTGAGAATCACTGTTCTAAGGGACATTCACTGTTCTTAGGGTAGACACCATATGCAGAACTTGCATGAATCAGACGGATGTGGAAACTGGGGGAATTAAATCTCTATCACGATTTGACGTGGAACTGATTTTGGCTTTCATTGCGGCTCCTCAGACGAGTAAAGATGTCCTGGTGGCGTTCTCCCGGGACTTCCTCAGTGGCGAGGGCAATCTCCAACGCCACCTCGCTCTTCTAGGCCTAGCGGTGTGCCACAGCCAGACGCCCCTGGCTGAGTTCAGCTTTGCTGTGCAGAACCTCGCCGTCGACCTGAGATGTGGCATTCGCTTGGTGTAGGTTTGAGGGAACCTTATGTTTCTCCTAATCATTCATTACATGTTTATTAGGTCCTATTTGACTCTTTGAAAGATTACCATACAACGTTATACTTGACACAATAATCCTATGTCTGAGTTCACCCGTATTGGAGGGAATGCTCGTTTTGTAAATGCGTTATTTGCTGTTTGTGTTCAGACGCATCATGGAGTTATTCACTCAGGACTGGTCTCTATCGAGCCAGCTGAGGATGCCTGCCGTCAGCCGTCTGCAGAAAGTGCATAATGTCGAAGTTGCACTGTGCGCACTCCGCAGGAGAGGGGTCGATCTGGCCGACGAGCACGGTACTTGAGCGCACCTGCCGACCACGCCCCACATGCACGCCAATCCTGCCTCCTTTGGGAGTTTTATACACAAACCATGTACTCTTAAACTCATAACAATAAAATGTTGGAACCATTTTAGGGACCGTTACCGAGGCCAGGGACATTGTAGATGGACACAGAGAGAAGACCCTTAATCTTCTGTGGAAAATCATCTTTACCTTTCAGGTATTTTATTCATGTCTTGCTTTACATTTGTTGTGGATTCTGACTGTTTATGAATTCACAACCACATAAAAAATGTTGTATTCTATTCTACTATTGTAACGCTTGGGTGAGGGAAGCAGGCACCAAGACGATTACTGTGTACAACGAACATTTAATGACATCAAACGAATAAGCACGGTGCGGAGCGCAAGCAGCACAATATCACACTCACGCTGACACGTTGCTTTAGACAAAGACGAGCACACGACACTGCGCGAACGCACATTAAATAGGTGAGTTACACAGACCCACGTGACCTCGAGACAAGGCACAGGTGTAACAAACGAACACGCTCACAAACAACCCACATCCACGGAAGTACAAACATGGACATAACTGCACGCAGACGACAAAATGACACGCCCACAGGGAAGGGTCCGGAGCTGTCCCGTGACAACTATAATTATAATAGATTCTATTATTATATCTTATTATTATAACATATCTATTATCATAGATAATAGAATAATAATAGATTCTGCATTTATACAATTCATTCTAAACTTGGGGCCATTTTAATAATATACACAATATATAGTACAGCCAAGATAATTAAGCTGTAAAATTGTCATATCCAAGTCTCAAGGAAACTTAAGATATGTTATTGCTTTTATTTAAATAATTGGAGGTGTCAAACTGCAATTTAACATTATTAATGCTAATAGAGACAATATTAACTACACCACGATGAGCTATATTTGGTACATTTAAGTTCACCTGCTAATGATCATCGTCAGTAACATGGACAGCACTCTGAATTGCAGAGATATAAATACGTCGGCAGATCTTATGAATTCTTCTCTTTTACAAATACATTAAACATCAGTAATTTTACATCAATTAGGTTGAGATTCTGCTTGATGTGGAGCAACTCAAAGAAGAAATCTGCTTCCTCAAGAAGACCTGGAGAACCAAGCAGATGTTGGCTTTGTTACGGGCTGATGGATGTGTCATGAGGAGCACACAAGACAAGCCAACATTTCAACACCCCAGTGAGGGAGTGCGGCTGCTGCTGGACTGGGTCAATGTCGTTTGTGGCTTCTACAATTTAAAGGTGGGTTGTTGTTTGTTTGTTTTGTTTGTTTGTTTTTTTTTCTCAAGGACCCATAATGTGATTCATTGCTGATTTACTGCAGTTTATGTTGAGTCCCTGTGTTTTTGACTCCTCTTTAGGTGGAAAACTTCACAGTTGCGTTCTCAGATGGCCGAGTTCTTTGCTATCTGATCCATCACTACCATCCAAACTACCTGGCAGCTGAGGACATCCAGCAGGGAACCACCCAGACCGTCGACTGTAGTTACCGGGGCAAAGTGGAACTGAACGACTCCTCCAGTGACTCGGACTGCTCCTTCGCAATGGAGCAGAATGGTAACACGTCGTCCCAGTATTTCTGTTATTATGAAGATTTGTGATGATTATACTTGTTTTTTTTTTAGTAGGCTTTGGTTTTAAGATTGTACTGCCTTAAAAAATGTATAATTAAAATGTATAATTCAAAATATTAAAGGATTGTTTTCTTTCTTGAATGAAGGGTCCCCATCAGTGGATTTTAAGGTGCTTCTTGAGAATGAGAGGAGTAATTTTCAGCTGGTGAACACAGCTGTATCTTACCTGGGAGGAGTTCCCGCCATGATCTCTCCTGAGGACATGTCGAACACCATCCCTAATGAAAAGGTCTGCTTTCCTCTCATTTATTGACATATGTCAGTCTAGAATTAGTAACTGTTTCATATCTTCAGATATGTACAGTAGCTTTTTTGGTCCACGCACACATACAGATGCTAGTCATAAAATTAGAATATGAAATTTATTTATTTCACTAATTTTATTCAAAATGTGAAACTTCTATATTATACTCATTCATTACACACAGACTGACATTTCAAGTCTTTATTTGTTTTAATTTGGTAATTATAAGTGACAACTAATGAAAACCCCAAATTCAGTATCTCATAAAATTAGATTACTGTATTTTCCAGACTATAAGCCGCTACTTTTTTTCCCCACGATTTGAACCATGCGGCTTTTCTGTAGATTTTTCTTCACCCGTCAGGAGCAGAAAGTTAAGCAAGTGGTAGGTTAAAGTTGTAAATCAAAAAAGAAAGTGCTCATTTTCATTTAGCACATGTAAGCTGCAGGCACGATGTACCAAATTCCTACTCCCCTGGTTTGCACACGCATAAAGACGCTACAGATGATATTTGGGAGTTACAGTGATTATATCTTAATTCATTGAGCACTCTAGTTTTGTCCTAACAGGATATTTAGACATAATACTGCAGTCAGGTGGTCAGAGGTGAACTTCGGTATAGCCAGTGTGTTTTTTATTTAAAATAAGTAACACCCTTGAGTAGGGGTGTACGATATGGACTAGAATTGCGATGTGCGATAACATTGTTGGGAAATCCAGATATCGATGTGAAACACGATAAATTAAGATTAAAATACAGAAATGTAGTGTCTCTCTGAACAGCAGCACGTTTTGTTTTTTACTGTGTAATGAATCCAGAATAATTTCAAATATTTTGCAGGTTTATTCAACAATAGATGAAATCTAAAATTAGGTAACGCGTGTACAAGTAATAATAGTGCAAACATTTTGTGCGGTGCAAGGCTGTGTTCTTTCAACATTTAGTAATAATAACTAATAATAAAATAAGGTTAAAAATAAATGAAATAAAATACAAACAAAAGCTCTTTTCTGGTAATAGCACAAACTTATTATAGCTAGAGCTCAGCATCACAGAAGCAACATAAAAGCACAAAAACTTTTTCTAAAAGTTAGGTATACTGTTTGTATACAAATCCTGTTTGTACAACCTAAAAAAAGACATTAAAAGTATTTATTTAAAGTTGATTAAACACTTGGCCTGGCTGTGCTACTTTTTTTCTGGACTAACTAAGTTTATGCTTTCGCAAGTGACCGTAGCGTGCGACTCAGCACACCTCGCGCGAACCTGCCATGTCACATTCTTTGCAATTTTGTCCGAAATGATATGTGGTAGTATAAAGAAACACCGCTCAAAACAGGGGAAGGAACATTTACCTGACGAATTTTAATGTTGCTTTGTGTTTCAGGTTTGAAAAGTGCTGGAATTCAGGCTAAAGTATTTGAAAATGCTTGAAATTGTAACTACTTCGTTTCACAACAAATAACTATCTGACAACAGTTTATTACGTTAATAAATACGTGCCTCTTGTAATTCCAGGATGAAACATGAGAGAACATGAAGACGTTAAGATTGGGTGTTTTGAAAATAAACAACCATTTAAATAATGTGATAAAAAGCGAATTATTTCGAATCATTTTGAGTATATATATATAAATATTTAACTTAATTAAGTTTAACGTGCTGGGAAATATTGAAATGGACCTTGAAAGTGATGTACAAATGCTTAAATTCCACCTTGTTAAGGTGTATGAAACCTGCAAACATGACTTTGTTTATTGCGTTGAGGCGCGGTGCGTGCGAAGTTACAAAATTCATACAAAATTCGTAAAACTTCCTGGTAGACTGCTGCATTGACCTTGGACCTCAGAAAACGCAGTGGACTAGCACCAGCAGAGGACATGTTACCCCAAACCATCACTGACTATGGGTACTTTACACTGGACCTCAAGCAAAGTGGATTCTGTGCCTCCCCTCCCCCAGACTCTGGAACCTTGATTTCCAAAGGATAATTTACTTTAATCAGAGGACATAACTTTAGACCACTCGGCAGCAGTCCAATCCTTTTTGTCTTTAGCCCAGGTGAGGTGCTTCTGATGCTGTCTCTTGACAAGAGGAATGTGACAGCTGAAACCCATGTCTTCATACATCTTTGTGTGTGGTGGTTCTTGAAGCACTGACTCCAGCTGCAGTCCAGTCTTTGTGAATCTCCCCCACATTTTTGGATGGGTTTTGTTTTTGTTTTGAGTTTATTAGCTGTTTAGAGTGTGGCACCAGGGGTCTTCAGTATTAAACCTCGTTTTCTGAGATACTGAATTTGGGGTTTCACTGGTTGTCAGTTATCATCACATTAAAAGAAACACTTGAAATACATTAGTCTGTGTGTAATGAATGAGAATGAGAATGCCATCCAGGCATACAATTTTTACTTTTTGAATGGAAATACTGAAATAAAATTAAAATAACAGAATTATGACCAGCAACACACACACACACACTTATGCGAACATACTCAGAGGTCTGTGGTTATGGGTTGCCACCTCGGCCAGAGACTGACGTGACGTTTGGCTTCTCTTCCCAGGTGGTACTGTGTTACCTGTCCTTTCTCTGCGCTCGACTCTTGGATCTGCGTAACGAGACTCGAGCCGCCCGTGTTCTCCAGAGCGCCTGGAGGAGGTACAAGCTGCAGAAAGACACGCGGCTCTGTCAGGTAAGCGTGCGCAGCTCATCTCCCTCACAGCGCCCTGCCCGTTGACCCTGTTGCAGTTTGTTCTTCATGCGTGTTCTCTCAATAGCAAAGGGACCTGGCTGCACGCAAAATTCAGGTCCTCGTACGGAGCTTCCTGCAGAAGAGGTGGCTTGCCAAGCAGGTCAAGGCCGCGACCATCATTCAGGCCTTCTGGAGAGCTTCCTCTGCCCGAGCAGAGCTGAGAAGAAGGAGGGAGGCAAAGCTGTTTGTTGTCCGAAGCGCAGCAGCAGTCTTGATCCAAGTATGCAGCTTCAGTTTTTGAAAATAAGTCGTGTGTAAACACATGTATGTGTATTTCACGATAGCATGGTCTGTCTGGTTAGTCAAGGCATTTTATATTTTATACACCTATCCACACAATGTGCCTTTTTTGTGATTTTTATATTTGCAGTTGGTATATATTAATTTATTTCTTCTACAGAAAATGTACAGGGGTTGGAGAACACGAACCTTTGTGAGGAAGACCCATGCCTGTGTTGTGATCCAGACAGCTTTTCGGAAATGGCACTCGGAGAAAGCGGAGCGGAGGAATGCCGCTGCTGTGAGAATCCAGACGTGGTTCAGAGCGAGGTGGTGCCGGAGACGCCACTTGGCTGCAAGGTGGTCGGCCATGCTTGTTCAGGCATGGTTCAGGGGCGGCCGCCAGAGACGTTGCTTCCAAGAGCTGAAGCGGCGGCACTGGGCCTCCGTCGTCATCCAGAGCGCGGTCAGGGCCTTCCTGGTCCGCAGACGTATCGTGAAGATGAAGCTGGCGGCAGCTGCCATCCAGGCATGGTATCGGGGGTGCTCTCTGCGAGATACCGAGCGGAGAAGGTACCTGGCGCTGAAATCTGCCGCGGTGACGCTCCAAGTGGCATTCCGAGGCCAGAGGGCACGGCGCAACGAGGTACGGCGCCGGTGGGCCACACTCACGATCCAGGCCGCCTACAGGGCCCTCGTCGCTCGCCGGTACTTTTCTAGTTTAAAGAAGGCAACTGTCCTTATCCAGAGGCGATTCAGAGCTAAAGTGGTCGGGAGGATGTTCAGAGAGCAGTACCGAGCTTTTAAACGTGCCGCGGTGCAAATCCAAGCCGTGTGGAGAGGGAGAGCACAGAGGAAGAGGATGGAGCGGCTCCATCGATATGCCACCGCGATCCAGTCTCACTGTCGTAGACGTGCAGCACAGGCAAAGTTTGTGGCTTTGAAGCGCGCGACTTTGGTTATTCAAAGACGATACCGGGCTTTGAGGACGGCGAGGCTAGTGCGGCGCGAATTCGTAGCCAAGAGGAAAGCGGCGGTCGCGATTCAGAGTGCATATCGAGGCATGAGATCAAGGCAGGAGATGTCCAAGCGGGCCAAAGCAGCCACCGTGATCCAGTCCGCCATGAGAGCCTTCACCTGCCGCAGTAGGTTTCTAGTCCAGAAGAGTGCTGCTGTTGTGATTCAGCAGAAATATCGGGCATGTGTTTTAAGACGGTTGCAGAGAGACCGCTACCTTCGACTCAGACGAGCGGCTGTTAGGCTGCAGGCTGCATATCGAGGCTGCAGAGCCAGAAGAGCCCAGAAAACCAGACACTGCGCAGCTACAGTTATCCAAGCGCACTTCAGGATGTATAAGGTACGGGTCTCCTATCTCGCTGTGAGGTGTGCCGCCGTTCTCATCCAGCAGCGCTACAGATCGCATGTCCTGGGAGGACGGACACGAGCGACTTACCTCCAAACGAAAACGGCCACGGTCGCTATCCAGTCGGCCTTCAGAGGCATGCGAGTTCGCAGGAAGCTTTGCCAAATGCACCTAGCGGCAACGTCGATTCAAGCGTGTTTCCGTGGACACTCGCAATGTTTGAAGTACAGGAGGCAAAAATGGGCAGCGTGCGTTATACAGCGGCGCTTCCGGGCCACTGTGATGAAGAATGTTGCTGAAAAGCGGTACGTGGCGCTAAAAACCGCCGCGCTGGTGATCCAGTCGGCGTACCGGGGCACGAGAGTGAGGACAAGGATCGCAGAGATGCGGAAGGCTGCACAGGTTCTCCAAAGGACGTACAGAGCGAGGAAACAGTGCAGGGAGTATCAGGCCCTCAAACAAGCAACCGTCGTCACCCAGAGAAGGTTCCGGGCCAAGCTGCTCGCTGTGCAGCAGTGGGACCGGTATCGCTCCGTGCGCAGAGTGGCCGTCGCTTTGCAGGCTGCATACAGAGGGAGGAGGGTGAGGAAGAAGATGCAAGAGAGACACAGAGCAGCCACAGTGATCCAGGCAAGGTACCGCATGTACAGGGTGCGCGTGTCCTTCCGGGCTGCCAGGCTGGCCGCTGTGCTCATCCAGAGACGGTTCCGAGGCCACCTGAGGAGAAGAGAAGCCAGGGACCGGTTCCTCAAGCTGCGTCGTAGCGCCGTGGTAACGCAGGCCGTCTTCCGAGGGATCCGGACAAGGCGGCAGATCACCAGGCTGCGTTTCGCTGCAGCCGTGATCCAGCGACGGTATCTGGCCTACAGGGAAAGGAGACGCTTTTTGTCACTCAAGGACGCGGTCGAGTGCTGTCAGCGGAGACGGCGGGCCATCGTGTCCGCGAGGCGAGAGCGGGAGGCTTTCCTGGCTAAGCGCCACGCTGCGCTCGTGATTCAGGCCGCCTACAGAGGGACGAGGGTGCGTCAGCAGATGAGGATCAGGCTGCAGGCTGCGGTGACCATTCAGTCTCACGTCAGGAAGCACATCAACAGACGATACTACCAGAGGTTGCTGTGGGCAGCCAGCACCATTCAGCAACGTTACCGAGTGAACGCACTCGTGAGGCGGGCCAAGGCGTCCATGCAGCAGACGCGGTGGGCCATTGTGGTTTTACAAGCGGCGTTTCGCGGTATGAAGGTCAGGCGCTCTATCAGACATGAGCATCAGGCCGCCACTGTTCTGCAGACTGCTTTCAGGGCCCACTGTGCTCGGACGCGCTATTTGTGCATGAAATACGCAGCTATTGCCATTCAGCAAAAATACCGCGCCACGCTCAACACCCGCCAGCAGAGGGAGTACTTCCTGAGACTACGCTGTGCCGCAGTTCTCCTGCAAGCCTGCTACAGAGGTCGGAAGGTCAGGAGAGAAGTTATTCTTCAGCAACAAGCAGCTACTAAGATTCAGGCTGCTTTCAGAAGGCATAGGGAGGTGATCAAGTACCAGGCCATGAGGCTGTCTGCCATCATCATACAGAAACGCTACAGGTCATATATCCAGGCTAAGGTTGAGCGTGAGGGATATATAAGGCTTCGAAAGTGTGCCATTCTCATTCAGGCAGGTTTCAGAGGGCACTGCGTACGTCGGACTTTAGCAACGACACACAAAGCTGCCACCATCATTCAGGGTGCCTTCCGAATGCACACGCACAGGCGTGCCTTCCGAAGGCAGCGACGGGCAGCCGGCGTTCTCCAGGAGAGATTCCGAGCTTGGGCGCTCGGCCGTCGCCAACGGCAGCACTTCCGGCAGTTGAAGGATGCAGCCGTTTGCTTGCAGAAGTCATTCAGAGGCAGGATGGGAAGAGAAGCGGCAAAACGGCTCCGAGCCACGAGGACGATCCGGTCGTGTCTGAGGACCGTTCTCCAGAGACGCCTCTTCCTGAAGACCAAGGCTGCGGCCTTGGTGATTCAAGCAGCCTACAGGGGGCGCCGGTGCAGGGCCCAACTCGCAGCCAAGCGCACGGCCGCGACCGTTATTCAGAGGTGGTACAGGTCATGCCTTCTGGTCCGTAAGTGTCGGAAAGAATTCCAAGAGATTGGGAAAGCCACCCTGACGCTGCAGCGCGCCCTGCGCGGCGCGTTGGCAAGGCGACGTGCGAAACGACGACTCGCCGCCATCAAGGTCCAGTCCGTGCTGCGCATGCACGTGTCTCGCCGCAGCTACGTGACGCTGCGATCATGCGCCGTGATGTTACAAGCTCACTACAGGAGCTGGTCAGCAAGGAGAAGCTTTCTGTGCTATCGCACAGCTGCTGTTACCTTACAGACGTACTACAGGGCCCACCGAGCAAAGCTGGAGCACAGGCACCGCTACCTTAGGATGCTGAGCAGTGTCCGGATCCTTCAGGCTCGAGTGCGAGGCCTCATCGAACACAGAAGATTCCAGAAAATGAGAGCAAGTGCACTCACAATTCAGGTTGGCCTTTCCGGTTCTTTATTCCTTTCCCTTCAGTGCTGCTGATGACACATTTTCCGTTTGTACTTTAGTATAAGGCAAACGCGTACCTATTTCTTCTGACAGGCATGCTACCGGGGAATGAGGGAGAGACGCAAGTTTCAGCACATTAGAAAAGCTGCGTTTGTTATACAGAAGCATTACATGGCTTACCAGCTCGGCAAAATGGAGCGAACACGCTTCCTAAAACTGAGGAGCTCTGCAGTGTTCATACAAGTAAGGCCCAGCTCACACCACCCAGCAGCTGTTAACTACTGAACTATTGGTTTTCTTTAGAAACTATTGTATTCTGTAGAATGTTTTCAATTTTCAAACTTTGACATATTGAGCCTGAGTGCTTTTGGAAAGCTCGTTTATGTGAAACGGGGAGGATTAGGAGAAGGTTTGTGTGTGCGCGCCAGCGACACATTTTGTGTGTGTTTGATGCTCCAGTGTGAGTTCCGTGCCTACCGGTCAAGAAAAGAAGCAGCACGGACACAAGCTGCACTGAAAATCCAAGCCTGGTTCCGCGGACGCCAGGCTACACGTGCATACCTCTCCAAAAGAGCCGCCATCGCAACTGTCCACCGGTGTCTTCGAACAAGGGCTCAGAGGGCAAGGTAATGCAGGGCGTAACTTGTATCCGGTCTCGTTAAACGATGGTGGTGATGGTTTCGCTCTTATGTGCGTGCTTGCTGTGAAATGTCCCTCCCAGGTTTCAGGCTGTCCAGCGCAGCGTCTGGGTCATTCAGCGAAGATGGAAGGAAACTCTACTTGCTAGGAAAGAGCGGGCGGACTTCCTGAGAGTCAGGAAGTCAGCTGTTCTTATACAAGCTTTGTGGAGAGCTTCTAGAGTGAGAAGATCCATCCAAAAGGTATGGCTACTACTCCTACGCCTTCTCCTTTTGTGGGAGAACCAGTGTGCAAAAACGCTGGTCATTACTACTCCTTTAATCTTCTTCATTTTGCAAATTTATTTACTAAACTGTTCTTGATTATAGAATATACAGCACAAGAAAGATTCAGTTTTCAGTTTCCCTCTCTGTGTCTCTCATATAAATGTTTTGGAGCTCAAGGTTTGCTCTCAAACTCTCCAAGGTTGATATGTTTTTCAGAATGTGTATAGCCAGGTATTCATTTTTATGGGGGATGGCATGGCCTTCTGGTCTCTGCTTAAGGTTGCCTGGCTCAGTCATTTTATGTAATTACTTTTCAATGTGTTCCAATAACTGCAACCATATGTGGACTGTAGATAAAGTTAAATGTGGAATATAATTTTATATATATATATATATATATATGTATATGTGTATGTGTATATATATATATATATATATATATATATATATATATATATATATATATATATATATATATATATATATATATATATATATTAAGAAACCTCCCAAACGGGACATGTTCTGCTAGCCATAACTTCACTGAAGATCTCTTGGTGTCTCCAGAACTCTTTAAGTGTCTACCTTTTCACACCTGCTCCGGTAGGAACGCAGAGCAGCTGCTGTGATCCAGTCTGCTTTCCGAGGCTACCTCCGCAGACGGGAGTCCGCGCGGCAGAACGCCTCTGCCCTGGTGCTCCAGCACCACTTCCGGGCGTTCCTGTTGGCCAAAGCAGAGCAGGCGCGGCGCAAAAGGCGGGACACTGCCGCCGTCACTCTGCAGGCCTTCTGCCGTGGCTGGTTAGCCAGGCGACGCGTAAGTAAAGTTTTTTTGCATTTGTGACCATTTCAAATGGGTGGGGGGAGGGGGGTGTGTGAAATTGGGCGGCACATGAAACTGTTGTGAAGCATTATTTTGTTGGGAAGCTGATCAACACTATATGTACTTTCTGGAACAATTTAATGATTTTATGATTATTCATCACTCTGGCCAGATTAAACGTGCATGTTTTGTTATTTGTTGTAATTGCTCCTTCACCCTGACAGTCAGTGTTGTTTCTGTTGCCAGGCAGTGCCTGATGATACAAGTCCGACTCATTTTTGACCAACTTCCTAGAGGACAAAGTTCTAAAAACAGGGTGGCAGCAATTTAAAAATGTCAGTCGAGTAACCTTGAATGAATTTCAAATCGAAGCCATGGCGTGTGCTCTTGTATAACACCATTGAGCCCCAGGGGACTTTGAACGAGTTGTGTTTGTTTAGATAACCAACACTCTAACGTCCACTGGTCATACTGTTTGCACTGAATGAGTGCGATGCAAATATTCAGCCACATGAGTGCAGTAGAACAGCTTAGGAGCTGTTCTTAAGAGGTTTCAGGGCTTAAACGATGCCCTTGCAGCTCGAACCGTGACGTGCCAGGATGTTTGATCTTGCCGTCGCCCTCTTCACCTCCATCTCCAGGCTGCGGAAGCTGCGCGTGCTGCCCAGCTGAGACGTTTCGCCACTGCTGCGTACCATCACCTGTGTGCCGTGAGGATCCAGAGGGCCCTGCGAGCTCACTGGGCACTGGTGGCAGCCCAGAAGCAGATCTCCTCCGTCCTGTACATCCAGGTGCAGAACAACACCCCCCCCCCCCCCCCCCCATTCTGATGCTAACGACGATCAACTGGGATGGTTTATTGTCTTTATATTGGAGGTATTGTTTTGCAAGAAAGAGTAGTAGAGACTCTAAACGGCAGCGTTCAAACGTCTGTATTTGTAAAACGATGATTGTACACCTGCTATATGTAGTCATGGCCAAAAGTTTTAAGAATGACAAATATATTTTCACATGATCTGCTGCCCTCTGGTTTTTATGTGTGTTTGTCAGATGTTTTTATCACATACAGAAATATAATTGCAATCATATTATGAGTAACAAAAGCTTTTATTGACAGTTAGAATGAGTTAATGCAGCAAGTCAATATTTGCAGTGTTGACCCTTCTTCAGGACCTCTGCAATTCTCCATGGCATGCTCAATCAACTTCTGGACCAAATCCTGACTATCAGTCCATTCTTGTGCAATCAATGCTTGCATTTTGTCAGAATGTGTAGGTTTTTGTTTGTCCACCCGTCTCTTGATGATTGACCAAGTTCTCAATGGGATTAAGATCTGGAGAGTTTCCAGGCCATGGACCCAAAATCTCTCTGTTTTGTTCCCTGAGCCATTAGTTATCACCTTTGCTTTATGGCAAGGTGCTCCATCATGCTGGAAAAGGCATTGTTGATCACCAAACTGCTCTTGGATGGTTGGGAGAAGTTGCGCTCGGAGGACATTCTAGTACCACTCTTTATTCATGGCTGTGTTTTTAGGCTTTATAACATTCTGGAGTAGGGATGTCCCAATCCAGCTTTTTGAACTTCCGATCCGATACCGATATTTATTTGCACTTCCGGTCCGATACCGATATCGGCCGATACCGGCCTATCCGAGCATGTATTAAAGTTTAAAGTTATTTAGCCAACTTACTTTGTTGTCAAACTCATGTTGAAAAGCATTTTACTCTTGATAACAAGTAGCCAGCTGAATTAGGTGTGTTCGAATAATACACAATGGTTGGTAAGGAGAAACTGACCTGTTTATTTAGCAATTAATAAATAACAAACAGAAATATCATCAGTAAACCAAGGATTAAAAAGCCACAAGCGCAAATAATATTGTAAATTATATTAAAAAAGCAAAACCACAACCTGAGTGGAAAACAAATAGAGTTAATAGAGTAGTCTATTAACATTAACATCCATCAGTGCTCTTGAACAAGTGTAAACCAAAGCTTAAAAAAAATCCAAATATCGGATCGGGACAACCCTATTCTGGAGTATATGCAAATTACCATTATAAAAACTGAAGCAGTAGACTTAGTAAAAATTTAATATTTGTATCATTCTCAAAACTTTTGGCCATGACTGTAGGTAGTCCATCTTTTTTCTTAAATGGAGTACTGCAGGTGCATGGTACCTAGGCCCTAGATTGCCTTCTGAGGAAGAAGTATACAAATTCTTATTCAAGCATGTACAAACTTGAGTGAGCACGCGGTATCTGAGACCGGACATCTCTGACCCAAATCATAATATCCATGATATTACATGAATTTGGCTGTATGGTTTTTTATTTGAACGTATTTACAACAACAAATAAGCCAAGCCTAAAGAATTGTTAGACGTGCTACAATACCTCCTATCCATACCATCCATGTCACCTGATATTTTGTGGGCACCGTATATTCGGAAAATGGTTTCCATTTACACGTAAGCTATTTGTTCGCCTTCTCATGTAAGTGCTCACCTTCCTCATTTCAGCGTTGGATCAGGGCAAAGCTGCAAAGAAAGCGGTACCTCGAGCATCGAGAGAGCGTCGTGAAGGCACAAAGAGCGGTGAGAGCCTGGTTAGAGCATCGCGCTCAAGCCGCCACACTCATCCAGCGCATGACCAGAAGATTCCTTCTCCGACGCAGGCAGGAAAAGCTGCAGCATGGGATTATAAAGGCTCAGGTAGGGGAGACCTCTGTTTTGATTTTTTTTTCTCTCTCTCTCTTTTGCAGGATTATTTGGTGACTTTGTATCTGCTTGCCTTAAATTAGCATATTGTTAGATAATGGATTCTCGCTGTGTTACCTCAGTAAACACCTGCATCATGGGGGTTAATGAAGAAATGGGTTTTTTGCAGATACAGTACAGTAGCAGAACCTGAGGATGCATGTAGTCACCTAATGATAGCTGGCCTTTATACAGCGCTAGGTGAGGGTATTGTGCATAGGTGGTGAGAAATGGGGCTAGATATTCAGTTGATGATTAATCAAAGTAATGTCTCTTCCTGCAAAAGACATGTCTCATTGTAATTCTATCCTTTGGTAGAAGTCAACCTGCATCAATGTGAATGGAACGGCAGAAAATGCAGAATCTAACGTGTTCTTGTAATAAGCTGTAGTATCATGCAACAGTGTCTTTACTGGTAACTCTAGGCCCTTTGGAGAGGTCATCGTTCAAGAAAACTCCATGATACCTCCAAGGTCATTTCCATCAGACATCACCTCACGAAAGTGAACAGGGAGGCCAAGGAAGAAGACAAGCTGTGTCATAAGACCACGGCTGCACTGAGCTACCTGCTGGAATATCACAATTATGCCTACATCCTTCTGGCTTTAAAGTACTTGGGTAAGAGAATCATGGGCAGAGTGCATAGCTGAACATAACTGTTGTTACTTGATGCCCTCGCCTTGAAATGTCTTTGTTTTGATTTCTAATTAAAGAGACCGCAACCAGACTTTCACCAGAGTGTTGTGAGCACCTTGTGAACAGTGGAGCAACTCTCACTATCTTCACCTTAATAAGGAGCTGCAACCGCAGTGTTCCTTCCATGGAGATAATCACCCTGGCAATCCAAGTTCTTCTCAATTTGTCAAAGGTACGTGATCATGTCCTGACAGAGAGAGAGAATTGATCTGGAGCATCTTGCATTGTAGCCTGCAAAGAACTGTATTTTATATATTTTTTCTGCTGTTCAGTTAAAATGCTCAGTCATTGTATGCTACACTTGATAATGCTGTACAGCTTCATGCACATGTTGTGGTTTGATCAAATCTGTTTCCATTACACACACACAGTTTCATTGCGTCTCAAGTCTCTCGTCTTACTGGTTTATTTTTTTGCTGTAGTACAACAAAACCATAGATGCTGTTTATGAGGTGGAGGACTCTGTGAACACACTCTTGGACCTGCTCCAGATCTACAGAGAGAAAGCTGGGGACAAAGTGGCTGACAAAGGTGGCAGCATCTTTACCAAAGCATGTTTCCTTCTGGTGATTTTGGTACAGGATGAAAGACGGGCAATGGTGGGTATTTCCAGGATGTCATTGGTACACAGAGTGATTCAGACCTTGATATTAGTGCGTGTGCTTAATTAAATTTTTTGTGAACCCTACTAGGGGGTAAAAGAGCTTCCCAAGGCCTTGGACCGCATATGCAGCATCTATCGCCTCACAGTTCGAAAATACAAAATGGACGCCCAGAGAACCAAAGTCAAACAGAAGATGAATGCCTCACTAAATGGATGCTTCCTTCCTCCAGCCACTCCCCAGAAATCCAAGCCAAGGTATGTCTCATTGCTCATTATGGGTGTGTCCCAATCCCTACGTCTTAATTAACCACTGCTTTGCTTGCTTCCGAACTTGTTCAGCAGTCTAATTTAATCTAGCCACTAAAAGCTAACTAGCCAAGCTGTCACTAGCTTTATAATCCACCCTAAAACTCTGTTATGCTCAATAATGTTGAATCGTTAGTCAACTTTTACATTTTAATTTTAATGGATTCCTTTCTTTGTCTTATTTCTTTGTTTGATTGTTCTTATAACAGATTTGTACCAGACTGGTTTCTTCAGAAAGCAAAGCAGAAAGACATTGTAGACCCTCTTGGAGCCCTCCAGATGCTTCTCAGTGCTCTGGGTCTCGTGCCTTGAAACTGCAGTTTTGTTACATGTTGTATATACTTTTTTTTCTTTCACTTTTCCTCAAATATAAATTGTACATACTATTAAATTCATTTTTATTCTTATCAAACCTTTCAAAAACATTTTAGGTGTATTTGAAGATGCTTTTACATTTTTTTATTGTTCATAATTTGTGGCTCATTGCAGTGTTTTATAAATATGGAAGACAAAAAAATGACAGAATGCATAAATACATGCTTCTGAAATAAAAGAACAATTCAAAGATTTGGATGCTCACAGTCCTTTATTATGAGGTTGATATGCCAGTGGAATCAGTTAAGTCTTTACTGGCTCTTGCAGGAATGACAGCATACAATGTATTGGCTGATGTACAAACTTTGGATTTCTTAGGCAATACTGAGCAAATTTTAAATGCTTGTACAAATGAACACTACTGTAACTGCCTAAAAAAAGTTACTGACAAGCAGGCAATGGCATAACGCCATCAACGCATGTCTGACGAAACTGGACACTGTTGCGTTTTGGTTTCGTTCCATGCTGACATTTAAAGGAGATAGGCTGGTTATGCCATGAGTACATTAGTTGTTTTGGCACATGAAGTTGTTCAATCTTATTCACATCCATGTCATTTATACTCACAGTACAGGGTTCTGAAATTGAGATAAACATGCAAGCCTTTAAGGTTAATAATGAAATGCCATTATATACTGCAATTCACTGAAAATACTGCCATAGTGCCAAAATGTTTCAGATTTTTAGCTATTAGCCTATGCTATTGCACAACTACACTGTCAAATTGCCCATCTACAGCTTGTATTTGAATAACCATGTATAAACATGTGCAGGTTGTGAAGGAAATATTGATTATATTCATGTGTGATTCATGTTAATCATGTCCATGCAGACACTATAGTGCCGTCTGTGAAAAGTACTACTCGCACTGCTTAGTGATCAACTGTGACCATATTGAAGATGTTTTTCTGTAAGACTGAAGTCTTCTCTGCAGCAGCAGAGTTAGAGATAACATTGCTTATCCGTTTCTATGCACCCAAGGTGCTTCCTGGGAAGCAGCATCCTTAGTTTTTCTACACACACTCTTTGACTATAAAGAATCTGGACTGAGAGAGACAGTTCAGAGTTGCTGCGTGAGTGAGTTCAGAGTGCAGGCTTCACATCATACTTTTATATATTGTAACTCTCCTGCTATCAAATAAATACTGCTTAATATAAGACCTTGACTTCTGTGCCATCAATTCCACCACAAGTTGCTCTACACTGGAAAGCTGTAACTTAACTAACAAGAACAACCTTGCTGTGCCATCTCGCTAGAGCTGCTACCTGTGTCCAAATTTTAATCCCTTCTAAAAATGTATTCAGGTGCCAGACTTCCTCCTCTTAATGCTTCTAGCAGTTATGTTGATGGGCTATTGCTGCTATTTGAGTATTTAACTGCACACCTGGTATGCTGAGTTTGGATATCTCAGACAAATGGCTGTGTTTTTTTTTTTTTTTTTTTTTTTTACTATTAATTCAGCTCATGTCTCTCGAGAGCGATGTTGTTTGTGTAACAGGGGGATTACTACTGTGATTACTCAACCACTGAAATCTGAACTGCATTTCAGATTTTAATACGTTGACAGCTGTTCATTTTGAAAGTCTGATGCTGAATATTGAATATTGGTGCTTTGACACGAGTTCTAATTAAGAGCTAATAATTGATGGGCTTCTCCTACACTGCATATGTGCAGACTACTGAAAGTACCAATAATCCTTAGTGTGTCTTACTTACTTAAACACCGTACGTATCCCTTCCATTTCCCCTTTGTACACGTCATGTAGGGATTACCATCCATAGTGTGATAGCTGTGGCATATGTATTTGACCGATTCATCTGGTCTGTAGGATGCTTTCTGAAAAGTTGTTGTTTCTGCAAACTCAATATGGGGGGGCGGACCACATGCACCGTTCTCTGTGAACACACATGTGCAGTAAATTAGGTACAGTAATACCATACGATTAATCTTTTTCCATATCTTGTATTCCTCATGTCACCTGAACATGTAGGGTAAGGACTGCTCCAGGTTCCATCTGACTGGCATGTAATCGATGATGGACCCAACATATCCATGGAGGAATGGGTACATTGAAAATGTAAGGTGTGTCCAGGTTTATATGGTGGCGATCCAATGACAATTCTAACATTATTGAGTTGTTCTATCTTGCAAGTAACCACTGTGGAAAAAGTGAGAACCATTTCAGAACTGGGCTCTCTTGGTCCATTACTCAAACAATGCCATGCCACCTTCCACTGAAATACACAAAGGACATTTCATATTTGCAGATAGACTGATGTACAGCAAGGCTGTTGGGTTTTAATAAATAATAAAAGTCCCTTACCTTCACATGTTGGAAAAGAGCTGCTCCAGCTCCCTGATGCTGAACAGGTGACTTCCTTGCTTCCTCTCAAAGACAGTTTTAGATCAGTACAGGAGAACTGTAACTTGTGCCCATACTTTAAAGGTGCATTATATTCTGAAAGGCCAACCACTGACACGCTGTCTTTGATCTCTTCAAGCTCGCATGTGATGTCTAAAGGAGAAGCATAGGAAGGTATAAGTTTCCTGGCAACTCTTTAGAGGGTATGTTTTGTATTTTAGATATAGCATGTTTGTATTGTTTATATTGTCTTTAGACTTGCTATTTGCATCTTTCCTCCCAATACTTGCATACTGTGAACAAAAAAGTGGGATAAAACAACAAGTCAAAATGTGGATAATTATTCAAATGAAACCAAACAAAAACTCCCAAACAAAAGTCCTGAGATTTCTTTACAGCTTATTTGGCAATTTTAGTGAGTTTAATTGTCACCAGAGTGCTTTTAGCAAGTGTGGTAATGTCACAAAAGGAGCTCGAAATCACTGGAAGATTTTCATGCACATAGTATGTGCCCATTGTATGTGGCCAATGTATGCCCATTTGATATATTTTAGGACATAGGGGTTGCTACAGTTGTGATCAAATTTATTCAACCCCCAATGCTGCGAAGGGTTTTATGAAATTCAGTGCACATTTGTAATTGTGTTCATAATGAAATCTTACAAGGACTTGTTAAAGAACTAAATGCAACTAAGATAGCATCAATTTTTTTTGTCATAAAGTATTAAATGGCCTTTTTGTGATTTCTTCATTGACACAATTATTCAACCCCTTTACGACTACCACTCCTAAGAACAGAGGTTCATTCCAGTGTTTTCCATCAGGTATTGAAAACATCTGTGGATGTCAACGAGCAGCAGTCAAGCATGATAAGCACCAATTAGGCAGATTTAAAAGGACTGTGATACTCAGCTCCTTCTAGACATCTACTGGTGTGTTTCCAAGCATGGTGAAGGCAAGAGAATGGTCCCAGAAGACAAGAGAAGAGGTTATTGCTCTTCACAAGAATGGCAATGGATATAAAAAGATTGCGAAGTTGTTAAATATTCCAAGAGACACTATCGGAAGTATCATTCGCAAGTTCAAGTTAAAGGGCACAGTGGAAACGTTACCTGGTCGTGGCAGAAAGAAGATCCTGACCGCGACTGCTGTGCGCTACCTGAAGCGTAATGTGGAGAAAAATCCCCGCATGACTGCTAAGGAACTGAAAAAAGACCTGTCAGATGTGGGCACTGAAGTTTCAGCTCAGACAATAAGGCGCGCACTGCATAACGAAGACCTCCATGCCAGAATGCCCAGACGCACCCCCTTGCTGACTCCAAAGAACAAGAAAAGTCGACTGCAGTATGCCAAAAGTCATGTGGACAAGCCACAAAGGTTTTGGAACAGGTTTTGGAAACTAAATTAGAACTGTTTGGGACAATGGACCAGCGCTATGTTTGGAGAAGGAAGAACCAGGCTTATGAACAAAAGAACACCTTGCCTACTGTGAAGCATGGCGGGGGGTCAATTATGCTTTGGGGCTGTTTTGCTTCTAATGGTACAGGAAAGCTTCAACGTGTGCAGGGTACCATGAATTCCCTTCAGTACCAGGAGATCTTGGAGGAAAATGTGATGGAGTCAGTCACAAACCTGCGGCTTGGGAGACGTTGGACCTTCCAACAGGACAATGATCCGAAGCACACATCCAAGTCCACTAGAGCATGGTTGAACATGAAAGGCTGGAACATTCTAGAGTGGCCATCGCAATCACCAGACTTAAATCCAATTGAGAACCTCTGGTGGGACCTAAAGAAGGCAGTTGCAGTGCGCAAGCCTAAGAATGTGACTGAACTGGAGGCTTTTGCCCATGAAGAATGGGCTAAGATACCCATAGGTCGCTGCAAGACACTTGTGTCAAGCTATGCTTCACGCTTGAAAGCTGTCATAACTGGAAAAGGATGTTGTACTAAGTACTAAAAAATAATGTCACTAGGGGGTTGAATAAAACTGATAATGATGTGAGCACAGTAAAGACATTTGTGGTTATTCCATCATAAATATTATGTTATGTTTGTCTAATTTATAAGTGCCTCTTTGATATAATTGTAAATAAGATGACTGAAATGATCAAAATCAATGTCAAACTGGCCAAAACACTTTATTTCAGTGGGGGTTGAATAAATTTGATCACAACTGTATATAATGTACCAAAATGATCTCCAGCCCTCTCACAACTTGGCAGCTACAAACTTATTCTTATGTTCATCAAACCTCTTCCTCTGTTCCGCCATGCCTGGAAGTCTTAACTCATCCCTTGGAACTATATAATATTTACATGTAGTTTTTCATACTGGAATTGCTTTCTTGAATGCAAGTGTAAATGATGAGATTTCTCATGTTTGCGAATTGTACACCTGGTCAGAGATGTAATTGACAATAGGTGCAATGTACATAATAATGTAATGTGATGACTGACTCTTTGGACTGTATTTCCAGGCACAAGGTACAAGGAACCCGCTATTTTTGTCCCATTGCTACATTTCCCCCCCTATTTTTGCCCTATTGCCCTATTGCTACATACCCCCCCCCCCCCATGTTTGCACCATTGCTATTTGCTATGCACCTGCACTAATGTGAAGAGTGGCACAGCTGGAGGTGACATTTTAAATCTACAGCAGCATTTCTAATGTATTTCCTGTATTTTTATATCAGTCTTTTTTACACAGACCCTGGAAATTAAAGAAATGTTCCTGCACTAAGCGACCAGCATGCTTGTTCTTTAGGATTAAGAGTTGTTTATTGATTAGACATTGCAGCAGCACACCTACCCAGGCCAGATGATATATTCATTCCAAACAAACCTTTTTACAATTGCACCACTCTTCATCAAGTGGTCTGCGCCAAAGGGTATAAAAATACCAAGACCTGTGCCAATGCAATTATTTGTGTTTTATATTGCTCACTAATGTATTTAGGTCAGTCAAATGGGTATGACAACTTTTGTACCATTCTAATTTTTGTAACAGCTAGTCAAACTGGCGAAGAAGACAAATCATTTTCACACTTGCATTAGAGCCTTCCATGAAGGCAGGCGTACGAGCATGAGGTCGAACCCAAACAATCAGCAGAATTACAGGACAATTTGAGAAGAGGACATTTTGTTCTCTTGGAGGATGAAGTATTGTTTAATCAGGACAGTAAAAGATCCTGTCATCCAGTCATTGCCCCTGTCATCTAAACCCACTGTCAATAAGAGGGATGGGCCAAAACACACATTTCACCTCGCGCACCAATCACCAGCCCAACAGATCCCACAAATAAGGAAACCAAATGGTACCTTATTGACAATTATCAAAACGTTTGCCTCATTGTATTCAAACCTACACATCAGAAATAACAATAACAGAAATTTACAGATGAGATGGAACACTTAAGAAAGTGTTTTCTAAGCAATTATCACGTATCCAGCTCGACATGTTCAATTACTGTCACGTGGTACTGCCACAAACACTGAAGCATCAGTTATTCTCCTGCCAGGTAGAGATAAATCAGGCTGCAACTCGTACATACTCATCTCCTTTTAAACATGGATGTGAAAAACTTAGCCAGTGTCCTTGCTAAACTTGAAGACCACAATACATGATGTGATCTCTGCTGACCAGGATGACATTCATTCACAAATATTCATCAGATTTTAAACATTATTCACTCCCCTGTGTATGGGCAGATATCAGAGGTGACCATCTCATTGGATGCAGAGAAAGTGTTTGACAGGATTGAATGAATGGCTTTAGTCGCATGCTTAGAAAAAAACAGGTGTGGACCTAATTTCATTTCATGGATTTAACACTTATATTCCTCACCCAAAGCCTGTGTCGTTACAAATGGTAAGTATTTGAGATACTTCCAACTGTCAAGTATCTCAAGAAACCTTGAGCCTTTATACATTGCACTTAAATCACATCTATTCAAACGATCAATTTTGTTTTAGCACACATTCGGCCTGCATCGGTCCAACTTATTTTGGAATTTTCAAGAACGTCACTTTCTTCCGTGCTACGACCCCAACTTCCCAAACATGTACTTACTCCCAGTATTAGATGACATGTTAGATTCATGTTATCTCAAAAAGGCCACTTTCCAGGATACATGAATGTATAGCTTCTCTCTGAAACATGATCCTCGCAAATGTTACAGCAGATTGATGTGAGAGAACTAGGAGGGGACATATGGTGTTAATTTTGGGACAAATGTTTTGTTCATTTGAAAATGAGATCTGAAACTGAAAGTTACAGTGTTGAGCCTGAACATTGAAAAATACCACAATCGATTCAAAATAAAAATAAGTGAAGCAAATGTTTTTTCAGTTTAAATACAATTTTGATTCAATTCTGTATTTATTTTGAATCAATTATTTTTTTTCAAGTTTCAGGTTGCTGTATATTTTGATATTTGAGGTTTAATGTATTTCAGATTTCAGACTTTTTTTTTCAGATTCAGATCTTATTTTTTTGAGTTTCGGATCTTTTTTTCACTTTCACATTTTTTTTTCAAGTTTCGAAGCTGTTTTTTTCAGTTTCAGATCTTTTTTTCAGTTCAGACTTTTGGCCCCGATCTAACGTGAGGGGCGTGGTATTAACGGATAGGGGCGTGGCCAAACGAGTGACAGCACAGCAAATCATTCCTGAGAGCCTTCCACAATGTTGCCTGATCAAAAAATGACAGGCTTTTACATTTTATATTGAAATAAATGCAGCAATGAAAGAGTCCTGTTAAGCGAGACTGTCTGGAAAGGATTTATGTTAATAACTTAGATACACTGTGATGATTGTTCAGACTAATGTTTCCAGCTTTGCACCCAGCACTTCGCGCTCGTCACTGTTTTGAACGCAGCGCGGTGACTACATACGCCTGCCTCTGCTGACAGACATTTAAAGACTCTTTGGTGACTCTGCGTATCGGCCACTCGTTTAAAATCATCCTGACGAGCTCCGAATCACCATTTGTTGAAATGAAGATGGTTCATAACTTTTGTTTGAAAATTATGTTGAGTGAAATACTAGCCGACATCCAGCTAGACAGCTCTATATTACTAGTTCAGAATACTGTTTAGCGATAACGAATTAAGATTATAGGAGGGTACGTGAATCTACAGTGGTAGACCGTTAATGACAGCACTAAATTTAAAGGGTTTATTATTATAGATGTATGGTTATCAGTGAATGTTCCTATACGCCATCAGCGTCATTTAAACCTCTGCAAGCGAGTGGCATCGCATTTAGTATTTGTGCAATTTTTTGCCTGTCATTTTTTGATCAGGCAACATTGTGGAAGGCTCTCAGGAATGATTTGCTGTGCTGTCACTCGTTTGGCCACGCCCCTATCCGTTAATACCACGCCCCTCACGTTAGATCTGGGCCAAAAGTCTGAACTGAAAAAAAGATCTGAAACTGAAAAAAACAGCTTCGAAACTTGAAAAAAAAATGTGAAAGTGAAAAAAAGATCCGAAACTCAAAAAAATAAGATCTGAATCTGAAAAAAAAGTCTGAAATCTGAAATACATTAAACCTCAAATATCAAAATATACAGCAACCTGAAACTTGAAAAAAAATAATTGATTCAAAATAAATACAGAATTGAATCAAAATTGTATTTAAACTGAAAAAACATTTGCTTCACTTATTTTTATTTTGAATCGATTGTGGTTTTTTTCGATGTTCAGGCTCAACACTGTAACTTTCAGTTTCAGATCTCATTTTCAAATGAACAAAACATTTGTCCCAAAATTAACACCATAGGGACATGGAATATGACACCTGGAGCTGTGTTCTGCAAAGAGTCCAAAACTGTTTCTTGTGTGCAAAACTAAACATAATATAATTTAAAGTCCTACACTGAGCTCATTTCTCCAACCCAAGACTGGTCAATGGTGACACACGGTGATAGGTGTGCAGAAACAGTACCACACCTAACTCACATGTTTGGATTTGCATGGCCTGGGCAACCTATTGGTCTGTAGTCTTTAAAACTATCAAAGGCACTTAAATCTAATCTCCAGCCTGATCCAGTAACGGCTATATTTGGGATCGCTGACAGTAAACATCAAAAAACAATGATGAAGCCTAAAAACATTACTGCTTTCATGACACTGCTTGTACCAAGAAGATCTGTCAGGCTACAGCCCCTGACCCTTTGGGCGTGTGTTAATGTTGTCTGCGTCTGTGGATCTTCGTGCGTGTGGTTGTGTCTGAATGTGTTCATCGGTCTCACCTGTGGCTCGTCTCGTGATCACTCGGGGCTTATGTGGTTTGTCTATTTAATGTGCGTTCGTGCAGTGTCCCGTGCTCGTCTTTGTCAGAGTCGTTCATTGTGACTACCAGTAAGTGTTTAAACGTGCGCTGTCTGCGCTTGTATGTAAATAAACGTGTGTGCGTGCAAAGAAGTCTGGACTCGTTGCCTCGTCCTTCTCCCTGCGCCCATCATCACAAGATCATTACATTGGAAGTCAAAAAACCCTCCCAAAGCATCTCTGTGTTTGAATAATCTGATGCCGTTTATACAGCTCGATTTTCAATCAAGAGGTCCAGAGAGATTTTTTTTATCCCATCTGGGAGTTCTATTATATTTAGAAAAGTTTTGCCTGATACTGTTCAGAACAGTCACCCACATTTAAAATATTTTTTTGTTTAGTAAAACATGTTTCATTTTATTTTTATTCTTTGTCTTCATGATTGTAGGATTTGGTGAACTTAAGAGTATCATATAAATAATTGCATGTACTGTATATGTGTGTGGATGTGTGCATCTATCTTGTCTTTATTGCTATGGACATGTGTTCATTATGTTTTCCTTCCTGGCCATGGTGCTTTAGGTGGGTGGTGCTGCATTGACTGTGATTTTTGTATTATTTATGTATAAATTCTTGTTCAATGTACATTTTCCAAAAAATGCTACTACTGCTGTACATATAAAACACCTTCAGATAAACCTTACCTTCACATCGAGGAAATGGGCTGCTCCAATCCCCATTTTCATGGCATGTGATTTCTCTGGGTCCTACCAATCGAAGTCCAGGACCAGCACACGTAAATCGTAAACTATGACCATATCTTAGTGGTGTATCATAATCAGTGAGTCCATCCACAGTTATTCTGCCCCCAAGTTGAGGTGGAGAACACGTTATCTCTAAGAAAGGAAAGAGTCCAATTACAGATTTGGCAATGAAGGATCCCTGGATTTGCTTCAAATAGTACTTGTGTGGTATAAAATGGGCAACAGAAACCAAATATAAAATGGGTTCTGAGATTGCAGATTCATTTAGATTTACTTAAAATAAGCAATAAATAACTGTTGTTGGGTCATGAGTTTTGTCTTACCTTCACACACAGGCAAACGGTTACTCCATCCCCCAGCTAAACAGGTTCTGGTGTCTTCCCGGCTCACCATCTGGTAGCTAAAGACAACTTCAGGTAAGACTGTAGGGTTGATCTGTACTCAGATTTATTGAAAGCAAATGTTCACACTCACCCTTCTGTACAAATGTATTTGATAGTGGTTCCATAAACAAAGTCAGTGCCATGTACCATTATATAATGGCCATTTGGAAGGTCTGCAGGTAGCTCACAGTGCTTGGCTGTTTTTTTTTCCAAGATAAAAAAATAACATTACAGGAGTCTGTTCTTTAAAAACCCACATGATTGTATGCCTAAGTGGCAGGAAGTACTAGCAAACTACAGTTAAACAATTTACTTCAGTGGAAATAAAAGCAAAGTAGCTGGAAAATGAAAGTTTTGTTTTATATTTATTTCTATGTTGGGTTGCTAAAATACTAGTTAAATTGAATTATGCTTCTGAGCTATTTTGCATTGGCACTGATATCAAAATCCACCATAACTCTTAGCCTACCATGCTAGACTTAACTAAATCTGTATACTTACGTGAACATTTGGCATTTTGAGTACTGACCCATTGGTGCCTGTCACAAATGTAAATTATTCTTCTTAGAGATACATATCCTTGCTGGCAAATGTACAGCAATGTATCTCCCTCACTGTAACTGCTTTTGAGAGAAATGACTGAGATGTTTGCGTTGTCTACTACAGGGAGAGTCACTGGGCAGGCTGTCTCTTGAGATGATGGTCTGCTGTACACACCGGCTGTCTCAATAATTGAATATAGTCATTAGTGAAACTTTGTATACTTTGTATCATGGGCAGTGTTGACAGTTATGTTTTCAGAAATGGATACAATGTTAAAGAAGTGTTGATGTTAAATGTAACAAAGGAAAAAGGCTTACCGTCATGTACTGTAGTACACACCTTCACAAAGAAGAAAATATGTAGGAGTACTAGCATTGACTCCATTCTTAGTCATTTAAAATGGTTAGCTATCATAGTGAGGCTAAGTAAACTTTCAATAGGGTTAAAGTTTCTCAGTTTAGACCTGCCCTTTTTAGCACATGGACAAAACAGCATGAAGAGGAACTAGGGGTTGTAGGGCATATTGTGAAATAACAGATATTTCATGAGTGTTCAGATTGTGAATGTTGTCTCTTAGTCACTTTGAATCACATACATCTACAGATATAGCACAAGTCTTAACAATCGTTATTTGACTGAGTTCTGTCCAGCAAAAAGCTTTAAAAATCTAAGAGCAATATAATGGGTCCATATATGTAGTATATATTTATTACATTGTCTAATCACTGCTCAAATTGTGGTATGTTTGAGCAACTTTTGATCTGTCTCTCCATACACATTACTCTCTGGTGTCTGTTGTGAGCCGGTAGCACAATCAGTTGACCTCCCTGCTACCTTTGTGGACCTTTCAGTAATGTTTGCTGACCCACCAACTCTTTTGCACCCCCACTCAACTCAATTTGGCTACCTACTCAAACACCCTGCCAAACACCCTGCTCAAAATACAACCGTCAGTACTTATGGACGATAGCCTGTCATTCATCCACTATTTTTTTATGTCATGCGATGTACCCGCACTTCCTTTGCAAAATCCCGGACGATTTTGAAATCACCCCCGCACATTTTTTTAGGTCTCAAAAGTAGGACATGTCCGGGAAAAAGAGGACGTCTGGTCACCCTATATAGTGCAATTTTTGAAGAATGAATTGAAAACTCATATTTTGTTAGACAACAGTTGTTTAATGTGATAACAAGCTGTTGCATCATGTTTGCAATGTTACACATGAATTTCCAAGCAAGTAGTAAGTCTTGCATTTAGGTGTTCACTGTTCAGTTTCCTTCTCCTGCTCCAATTCTGGGCCTGGCTTGGTCCAGACCTTAGACCTGTCATGTTTCCCAATAAGTTCCTGGCCCTAGTTCTTTTTCCTTACCAAACCTCAATCTCCTGCTCCAGAACCCTGAATGTTGGTTCTAGTGTCATGTTTTTGATGATAACACCATGTTATCATCATGTGGTCTTTTTGTTTTGTTTTTGTTCTTCGCACAATTGGGTCTTGATTTTCTCTTGGATTTAATCTTCTTTCTGTGAATTCAATCTTCCTGAATGTTTTATTGTCCACATGTCCCTCATGTTTGTATCTCTTTTCATGTATATGCTGATGATACCCAAATCTATTTGGCTCTTCAGCAAAGAGAAAAAAAACTCCTTAAAGAAGCTGCTAGATTGTCTTGAGGACATTAAAACTTGGATGGCGTAAAAAAATTTTTAAGTTAAATGAAAGTACAACAGTTTTTACTTAAAAAAAAGAAGTGATTTTTAGACCCAGTAGTTCCAGCGAGACCCACTGTGAAAATTTGGATTTTTTGAACGCCTATGCAAAACCTTCTGTAAAAAATCTTGGCATGACAATAGACCATGATGTTAAGTTAGACAGAGAGATAAACTCATTAAATCCAGTTTCTTTCAGTTGAGGCTTTTAACTAAAGTCAAGCCGTATATATCTTAAATTTGTGTCACGTCCAGCCCCTCCCTCCTCCCTGGTCCCGCCTAGCTCCCCGTTCCCATTCGTTCCTCCCTCTGTCTGTCACGCCCCCTTTACAACCTCTCCCACGGCGAGGTGCGAAGGGGAGGGGGGGAGGGTGAACCAATAAGCCCACAGAGACAAGCTGGCGCCTCAGAAGTGATTGAAAGCTGTTCTAACCAATAGTGTACATCCTTCCGAAGCTAGCCAGCCCTCATATGACATGATTGGTCAAGTATATTTTTAAATTGAGCCCTCGGAAACTGGCGCTTCATTTCCAATTTCGGCCGCTAGCATAGCAACATAAGCTAACCCTTTGCTAACCTAAGCTAAGCTCCCCAGAACACACTGTTCGGCGAAACTGAAGCAGCCATGGATTATTTTGTTCGTTTTTATGCGGATTGTGGATACTTTTGAACATAAACGGATTACTTTGTGTGGAATATATGAGCAATTTTCGGAATTTTCGCCAACCCGGAAGTAAGACGGTACACCGGCTACGACGCGATTCTACGTACTGTGAGTAACAATGGATAATTTTTCATAAGCGATATTGTACAAAATATATATTCTAATACTAAACATTAACTAAGCGTTAGATTATAAACAGTTTTAGAGCGTTTGAGTGCTGCAGCACTCTGTATCGTGTCGGATGCTACCGGAGTTGGCTACGGTAACCTAGCTTATGCTGTCGGACTATATTGGACATAAATATGATATCATAACGTTCATATTTGGACATGAAATTTAGTCATTGGAATTTTCTGGTCTTGCTGTAATATGTGCAGCATTGTTGTTTGTCGTAGCTCCTCGGTTTCGTGTAAGGAATTTGTTGGCATGTTAGCTTAGTTGGCTAATGGTGTGTGTTGGGTGTGGCATATTTAGACATGGGTGTGGTGCACTTGACATACCTTGGATAAAGCTGAATAACTTTTCAATGCTTGCATGGATTTGCTCCATTTTTTCTGTGTTGTTAGAAAAGACCCTAGCGAAATTTATTGTAATTTCTGATACCTAATTTGAATAACTATGTGAATATACATTCCAGTCATGTTCAAGTTCAAGTCAGCATTTGTGACATTCCTGGCATATTAGCATCTGCAATAGAGGCTCTAAAATAAACCAAATTATGTGAATATGATACTGAAGTGTATTAATATGTTCCCCCAACTGCCTACTTCAGTTTGAGCCATGAATGATAATTTTCCTATATGTACAACTTGAGATATCTAGTTTTAATGTGAACTATGTCAAAAATGTTAAAAATGGCCACCGGGTGTGCGAATCTGCAGTATAAGGTTAAGTCAAAATGGACCTGCCTATGACCTCTTCTCTCCGCACCACGTCACAATATCTGTGTATGCCTGCATGTGCATTTTTATGTATATCTTCTTTGGACAGCACTTTGGTCAACTATTGTTGTTTTTAAATGTGCTTTACAAATAAATTTTGTTTGACATTGACACTTGTTAACAGATCCTTAATTCGCAAAGTTTTTTTTACTGAGTTCCTTTTTTTCTTTAGTATTCTGCATTTCTTTTGTTCTTTATGCTCCTGTCAACAAGAATTATGATGTAGGTATCCAGCCTGTGCTGGGCTAACAGCAGGGGGCCTAGCAGCACATCCTCAACCTGATGGTCCAGCGAGGGCTAGGGCTGACATCACCGGACAATGTTATTACCAGAGATGACCTTATGTCATGAGTACTTATGTAATCAGTTGAAGTTAGTATAACTTCATGATTAAGAGGTTGTATTTAATGCTTTGAGTGTATGATCTGTTTTTCTTTTAATAATTGCAATACTTCTATTAAACTTTATTTTAATTTAATATCTTACCTGTGCCTTTGACTCGTCTTGCTCACTGCTAAGGTTCAAATTTAAACTACACTTTAAGATTAAGAAACTTGCAGTTCACGTGTGTCTTCGTGTCTACTTAACCCTAACTCAAACTATTCTGCAGAAACATCATTACTGTGTGATGATCATGCTGAATTCATTTGGATATTTCTAGTGTTGAGGTATTTTCGAATAGAGTCTTCAGTATATTTATTTCTCTGCTGTATCACCTTTACACCCATTTTAAACTTTGATTAATTCTTAACCCTGTTATCAAACTCATCAAAACAAAATGACAATGTTTGCTAAAACAGCTCAGGTAATTAGGGAACATTTTGCACGACTGTTTAATGATGCCTCCTATATTTTATAATGGTATTATAGATGAATACATGTTCAATTTATATAGCACCTTTCAAGATACCCAAGGATGCTTTACAATTTTAACACAGGTACATGACCATTCACACACTGGCGAGAAGTGGCAGCCAATTGCGCACAGCGTACTCTCTACTAGAATCCACAGCCCCCTGGGGGACTGAATGGGGTGCAGGAAGGGGAGAGAGGACAGACCCTAGTGACAGAGCACCATCCACCACTGGACATACACACATACATTCATGCACAAACATTCAGACAACTGCTTTTATTGAACATAGACACACAGTCAGGGAGAATTTTTGTGAGGGAATGCCAATTTACCTAACCTCCATGTTTTTGGACTGTGGGAGGAAACCCATGCAGACACAGGTAGACTATGGAAACTGGGATGAACTTGCAAATGGATATGTGGTAAACTGTTTTGATTAATTTGATTTAATGCAGACATGAGGACACAGCAGTATTTGTATTTATTCTGACACTTTTGTGTTTTACAGCAGTATTTTTTAGTCATGTTCCTGAGTGTCCACAGTTCAGCACATTGTCCCCCTAATTGATATGTCTTTGTAAAGCCAGCTAACTTAATGATTTCATGAGGACCACCACATAAACACAAAAAAATAATATTATACTAAGTCTGTATAATTTTAGGTTATAGAAAGACTGCCAACAGTTAAGGCCATGTATTCTCAGTTTTTTGTAGTCAAATGTTGTATGGCACAAGACTCAACATGGCTAATGAATAATAATAAACAAAGATTACTGCTAGCCATAGTTGAACACTAAATGTGATGTTAGATTTCTGCATTTTTTTAATAACATCTATAGATTTCAGACTTGCTTCAGGAGGCACTCGATGTCCAGGGCCTGATAATGATTATGGGTCAGCTCAATAACATATTGTTGCAATTAAAGTTACAATGCACATTCAGAAATGTCTTCAATGATGCTGCTGAAATATGCATACACAACCTGAACAAGAACAGTACTGCTGAATTAATTGCCACACATTCAGACTATCATGGTAAATCACACTCTTCAAACAGAATCATATTAACACTAAAAGCATACTTCTTAATCTTATAAAGGTAAACCTCTATCACAGCACTTTAATGGAAAATACCTATGCACAAGTAGGCAAAGAAATTTTCCCATTTTGGCATTCCTGTTTTAAACTTGTGTTACCTATTCGATACTTATTTTTAAGACACTGAAATTGAATTTTTATTGAATGTTCTGCATGGTTTTTTGGATGTAAAGAACTAATTATCTTTATATTATGTTCTATCAAGTCTTCATCTTTTATGATGCAGGATCCTGAAATAAAAGGCAACATGTACAGTCACTTTTAATGGTTGTCATTATATTAAGTGATTTTATTAAGTTTCATTCAATATGGTTCTTTGAAAAACACATCATTACACATAGTGTTTCTATACTTACTATTGCATGTCACATTTCCTATCCATTCCCCTTGGATGCAGGTCAGAAGAGTGTCTGGGGTCATTGAACAGGTATAAGTAATATTTTCACCCTCCTCATAGTGCGCCTTTAAGGATTTGAATGGGACGGTTAAGGGCTGAACACAGCCCTGTCTTTGCTCTGTTAACACACACACGCACGCACGCACGCACACGCACACACACACACACACACACACACACACACACACAGTGTTACAGATGTGGATGGTTATATGGTAGCAAGTATACCCTCTCCTAGCAAACCTGACGAATAAAAGCATGATTGACGTCTAGCTATGACCCCATATTCCATCAAACTCTAATTTATCAGGACATCCAATCTTTTCTGTGCACATACCAAAGGACCGAGACATTTCCACTGATCTGTATGAGCTATTAATATGACCGATAAATCCATTCTCCACATAGGTCCAATGTGCTACCTGGCAAGTCAAAATGTTGATATATGTGTCTCTTTCCTACAGATATGCTTCATATGTTTATACATCCTTGTAAGACCTGGTAATTCATTTTTGTCCTCTGGAGGGGACATGAGTCTCCAAAAGTTATTTAAAAAACAAAATACGCTACTGTGCTAAAACCTGTTGTACCATGTCGAGCACATCCTGGCCTTTCCAATGATGTATCATTTGTTGGGGTGGGTCATTCACAACAGAAAGTCTGCCTTTTAAAAATGACTGCTGTCTTACTAACCACATTTTATGCGAGCAAGAGAGGTAAGTTGTCTAATAATTTGCATTTATTATGTTTTGAAAGCCTATAATTCATGTGTTTTAGGAATAAGTTGTATGGAGTGATTTTTGTTTCAATAGTTCCACAGAAGCAAAAGTAAATCGAAGAGCAGAAAGTATATGTTATGAATGCAAAACAGAAAAAAATATATCAAAAGTGTCACGGTGAGGCGGCCCCCTACCGGTCGCCTCCGTCCACAGCGGCTGTTGTTGTTATTGTTTTGTGACGTCGTGTGCGTCCCTCAGGTGGGCGGAGCCCGTGATCCGTCTCATCTGAGAGTCGTTTGTTTGCCTATATATGTCTTGTCTTTGTACCAGTTGACCGCTGGTCATTACATCCTTGATTTGGATCTATAGCACGGGTTTTTGGTTTGCACACTTTCTATTAAACCATCCTTTTTCCCTGAGACTTGGCGTGATCGCTTCCTTTTTATTCGCTCATCCTGCCCGTCACACTGTTGTCCACTTTAAAGGACATTCCATAAAAAATTATTTATGTGACATGTTTCTTTCATCTAGTAGACTTATTTTAAGTTGAAATTACTGAAATTCTCATACTTTAATTTTTCTGGGTCTCATTTCACACCAGTGTTGCGCTATAAAGAATCTGCGTGGAGGTTGTGGTGGAAATTATGATGTTTCCCATTCTATCCTATGTTGCTTAGTATCTGTTAATCATATTAGACATATACTTAGAGATGTGATTTATAAATATGCTAGGCCTTAGAAAACTGTATTGTCTACCCTGGACGTCCTCGGCCCATTCCGGGACTGAGGTGTACCTAAACCAACCTCACTGGAGACGCCAGATGGCCTCCTCTCAACATGGAAGTGGCCATGTCGGTTCTCAGACAACAACAAGCGTGGAGGGGCATGTAGGGAGAAGCCAATATACGGTTGTCAAATCATGGGTGATTTTATGTTATGTTCATCCAATGATATGCTTTAATCACCTCATGTTCACCTCATCTTATGTGCTTATGAACTAGAGTATAAGAGATTAGAGCTCGGAGTGGGGAATTAGCTCTCCTTTGCAGGCGCTCTTGAGTGTATGTATAATGAGAACTCTGAATTGATCCATACTTTGTTTAATAAATCTATTTTACTTCTTTATCTTACCTAACTGTTTCTGACTTTTATTGTGCTTACCATTTAAGGGTTACAGAATTTCCAGAACATAGTGTAAAGTAGTAAAATCTCCTGCTATTAAATTCCCCCTTCCTCAGCATCTTTATTATTTTTGTTGCATCCTTGATAGCAGAAATAGGAAACAAATGAGTAGTGGAAAAGAAGACAGAAGTGAAGTTTCTTGCCGAAGTCTTAAAAGAATCTTCACTACTCTTCTTTCCTCATTTTTTTTTCTGCTTGTAACGCATCCGGCCAACACTGTTGATTTATTAAAACCATTTTTGTTTGTGATGTAAAAGCCTGAAGCTCTGTTTTTCAGTCAGAATCATCATCAAAACAATAATTTCATATTAGTGAACTTTCACATGGCCTTGTCAATGGAGTTGGTGGAAAAAACAGGGGAGCAGGTTGGGGCAATGAATATGGTGGTCATGAAGCCCTCCATGATGTCTGGGGAAGGACGTGATGTCAAGTTCTGAGGTGTTAGAGAGGAGGTTGTTGGAGGAGAACAAAGCAGTGGGGAGTATGATGAGATCCAGTCAGAAGCCAAAAATGTAGCAAATAGAGTTACCAGTCAACAGAAGATTTATGAGAAATACTGACATTGGTTCTTAATATTCGGGGAGCTACAGGAAGCTTGGATGACAGTGCACCTAGTATGAAATTGGGCGAGTGTGGGATAAAGGGGAATTAGGAATGAAATTGTTACAGACTGGGTTCAGGATGGGTCTTGGGATAAAGACAGTAGGGTATGGGATGAAACAAAAATGTTTCATCATACATCATACATAAATTTTGAGATGTATGATGGAAGAGATGGTTGTGATGAGAAGAGCAAGAGATGCGTAGGGCTAAGAAGACAAGTAGACGTTTTGGAGATGAGCGACACTGCAGACTGGAGAAGCAATTGCTGAAGGCAATGCATTTCTTTTGAGAATGGACAGATGTTACATAACAAAACACATCATGTTCTGGTTCCACAATATATTACAATGGTAAGTTCAGGGAGTTTCAAAAGTAAGGCAACTAAATTCAGATAAACAGGTTCTGTTATCAATGAACCAAAAGCTGGATGACCAAATACTGGTCTAGATGTCACAATTACAACTGCTGTTCTGGCCACCCCATAGAAAGTGTCCTGTTTTATGCTGTTGTGTACAGGGGGGGGGGAAGAATTACAAAGAAAGAGGAAACATGTAAATTAGCTGATTATGCAAGCTGGGTGTCACGTAGGGCTACGCCCCCCTCTCCCCACTGTCACTCCAATGTCTGTTCCTCGTGTTTTCTGTTATTCCTTGCCCGTTAGTCCCGCCCCGTCATCATTGTTAGCACCTGTCCCTAGTTTAGTTTCGTGTTCATATAGTCCCTGTAATTCCCCTGTCTGGTTGTCGGTTGTTTTGTCTATCCAGTTGTTCATGCTGTTGGTTGTGCTTCCCTGTTCGCTGTTTGGCCCCGCTCGTGAGTTCGCTTAGTGTTTACCGTTATCCGTGTTCATCTGCCTGTTCTGTGTTTCCCCGTCGTTGTATTTCCCTGTCTGATTATGCCCGTTATCCTTTCTTGTTCTGGCTGCCCTCCCGGTTTGACCCATGCCTGTCCGTTTAACGTTGGTTTTGGTATTCCCATGAATAAATCTCGCTCTCCTCAGCGTTTGTGTCCGTCTCCTCGCTCCGTGGCGCGAGCCACGTTACACTGGGTCAGTGATCAACACTTAGCTGGAATCACTGGTTATAGTGGCTTAAAAAAAGGACCTTAAAAAAACTACACTTAATACTAGACAATAATAAACACCCACTACACACAGAACTTGTGAAACATAGAGCACGTTCAGTGAAAGACTTCTGTCTCTGAGCTGCTTAGGAAGTCCTTTGTCCCTCGATCAGGCTTTACAACACCAATACTCTGCAACATCACTCTACAAGGGCCAGAGGGGCACAACTATGGATTAGACTGGTAATGTATGTGAGTACATCTATGTGCATGCAGGGCTACATGGCTGCAACAGTCCACCCTTAAATGCAATAACAACTGTCACTTTATATACAGTACATAGTGTAATTGTACTCTGCCACTGTGTCACTATTTTTCACTCATATCACTCATATTATCATATTAATAACCACTTAATATCTTTAATACTTAATACTTTAATATCTTAAAACTTAAAACCATATATGTATACCTGTGTATATATATATATAATATATACCTATATATATTGTCTAGTTAATCTGTGTATACATCTGGCTGCTCAGTTATTGTTCCACTTATTTTTTTTTTTCTGTTATACTTTCTATTGCATGCACTATATTATATTTTATACTGTGTGAATCTTTCTACTGTGTGTATATATATATATATATATATATATATATATATATATATATATATATATATATATATATATATATATATATATATATACACATACACACACACACATCACTGTTACATGCTACTGAGACCCTAATTTCCTTCGAGATGAATAAAGTATCCATTCATTCATTCATTCATTACCCTCATTTTCCATATCAGATGCTGTTCAGAAGATGAAACAAATTTCTTCATAAATGGTGAGGTCAACAGACATCAATCACCGATACTGGTGTGATGTAAGATGAAGTGATGTTGTGGTACCTTTTGTCGCTGATGTAACATTGAGTGCAAACCATTACACAAGATTATTAGATGAAGACGTGTTTACTTCATTGTTCCAGAGGATGAAACTTTTGTTGTTGTTTAGAAGGGGGCGGGGCATTCATCTACCCAGAATGCCCCTTGAGTTCTGCTTAGGCACTGTTACCGTGTCCAGTAGTTAGAATACAGAGGTGAGTGAGGTTTTGGTATATAGAAGTGTTTGTAAGAGTGAAGAGTTTTTTTCTCTGTGATGTTGTTGCTGCATTAAAAAGAGTTAAAATGAGCAACTTCCCTGCCTCTGGTTTCCTGGCTTTGCCACAATATGTTTGCTAGTGGATTTTTTTATGTTGTCCCCTTGTCTATGCAGAATGGAGCAGACCATTTGATCAGTGGAAGGAGCCAGATGGGTTTAAAGGTCACGGAAACAGCAGTGAATACCAGTGACAGAGAATACCAGTGGTTTAGCTGAGGGTCTCACTAGGTTACAAAGGGGAGCGCAGAGGTAAGGTGGTAGTTTACGAAGATGTGAACATGTTTTGCTGCCAAACACACAGAGCAGGGATAGAAGTTAAAGGCATCATTAAAGATACAACATAGCTGAATGGCAAAGTGTGTGTGTATGAATTACAGTAGTATCACTCACAAAGATGAACAACTTTTGGGAAAACTGAAATAGGTTATGGTTATTTAAAGAATAGTAAAAAAAAACATTAAAGAACAAAAGTTTTGGACCTTAGAGGAAATAATATGTTGGATGTGTAAAGACATGAATGGAGATGCAGGAGAGCTGGGTCACAGGCAAGGGTGTTGGTGAATATCAGGCAATAGATTAGTTATACCTCAACGCAAATCAACAGAAAATTGATTAGCAAAAGTAAGTGTTGATTTTAGGAACATATGGGATAAACCTTTTCATTTTAAATGTGCAGATTATAGTCCTATGATGTAATGCAAATATCATTATTCCCTTTCTCTAAAGTAGGCTTGTTGTGAATATTTATTTGCCATCATAGTTTGCTACTCTTATACGTGGATCACTTAGAGAGCATGACTGAAATATAGAGGGTGCAAGAGTCATGCTTGGCCCCGCCCACAGCTGTCTGTCAAGTCTTTGTTGTTATGTGCCAATGTGGTAACATCTTGGTTGCTCGCTCCATGTTCTTATGTAAACCCGCCCCTTGTAATGAGTTTAACATGTCTTGAATTTAATCCCTTGTTAGTATTGTGTGTGTATATATACCCTGTGTTCACTTATTGCTGGTCTTTGTTAATCCACATTAGTCACCGTTATCAGTGTTAACGAATTTTAGCTACTATTTGTATGCTGGTTTCTATACAACACTTTTCTCCATGTTGTCAATGTTATGTCTAAGAAGTATCTACATGTCTAGATATTCTGATATGACCTTGGACTGTTTTCCAACTATTCTCTTGCATTTGCCCATAATCAGTCTTGCTCCTCAGCATTTGTGTCTGCCTCATTATCACTCCTCGACGCCATTCTCATCACAGCAAGCATTATGTATAATATTTGATGATATGGAATACAACTCAATATTTTAAAGATGATGTTGTCACGCTACAGCCCCGAACTCCTCCCTTCGGGCATGTGTTAATGTTGTCCATGTCTTTATATGTACGCAGGGCCGGTCCTTCCATTAGGCGATATAGGCAAATGCTAGGGGTGCCGGCTGTCCAGGGGGGCGCTCGCGTGAATGCGTTATTTATTTATTTATTTATTACAAATGAACAATTCATAAATATGAAAACAAGCAAAGTCCACATAATCACAACTTTATTGTTTAATAATATTAGTCAAATTAATAATTATAATAGCACACGATACCCATCACCCGCGCACCGCCCTTCCCCCGCTCGCTCTGCGCACCTCGTTATAGTGATGGGATTTTCGGCTCTATTTTGAGATGCGGCTCTAATGGCTTTTCTTACTGTGGAGAGCCGGCTCTTTCGGCTCCCAAACGGCTCCGCATATATATTTTTTACATTATTAATTAATTATTAGCTTAAACCTAATTTTATAACATTTTGTTTTATTATTGACATTAAACATACAGCAACAGATAGATCCAAACAACGACGAGCATAGGACACTGCGCGAACGCACATTAAATAGACAAACCACATAAACCCCGAGTGATGACGAGACAAGCCACAGGTGAGACGGATTATCACAGGACGCAACCGCACCCACGGAGATACACAGACGCAGACAAGTAGATGCAAACAACGTACATACACGCCCAAAGGGAGGGTTCGGGGGCCGTAATGTGACACCTGTAAAGTGATTTGTTGTCAAGCCTCTGTTTCATTTGTAATAATACTAGTTATTTTGGTAAAGGGGTCATTTGGTTCAGCCAGTAGATATAACACACTTAAAACTGGTTAAAATAAATAGTTGGAAAAATATGTGTCTTAGAAAATATGTACTTTCTAAACATTGAGTAGCAGCTTACCTTCACATCTTAAGTCTGTCTAATTTTGTCCATTACACGCACCTGTGCTGTTTTCTTGACCCAAAAATTGATCTCCATGTGAGAAGGTCTCATTCAATGAAAGTCCAGCGTTTCTGTCTTGGTCAGTATTGGTGGCTGATATACAACAAAAACAACAATAGATTAGAGGTCAAGTAACAATCAGTGATAGAATGGGCTGATAAATAGATGTGTTCTGATTTCAAATGTGAATAATACAAATATAATGTGATATAATACAGTGTATTGAACACAGAAAAAAAAGAAAATGTGTTGAAAAAGATTAAAGAGATTATCTTAATTATCTATTATCTTTTACAATATTTTCTCTTTCACAGCAAGACTATACTGGAGTCAGATGAATTTGAGTAAATAGGATATAGTTAATAGATATACCTTAGTAATAATAAATGTTTCCTTTCCTTATATAATAATAATAATAGTAAATAAAATGATCATCAAATGAAATCAATAGAATTTTTCTTTTCCCTTTTTGTGTTCTACTCACGTTTACATGTTGGTTTTTGCATCCATTGTGAGTTGAGACAGTGAACTGTGTCATGTCCAACAAGTTCTAGACCGTCTCGACATTTAAATGTCACTATTTGATCCCCTTCCTCATCTTGGATGTAAGAGATGATAACTGCATTTTCTACTTCAGGAGGAGTATCACACCTGCTTTCTATTGCTGCAGTATGGGGGGAAAAATATGTAAAAATCTTATACAACTAAGCTGGAAGAACCTCTTTGTTGAGTTTATTTTTAAAAAATGTAGAAACCTCACTCTCAATGTAGTTAACTCACTCTTTACTAGTGACTGTCTGAGGAGGCAAGGTTTGAGCCTCCTTGAATATTTACACTAAACAAAAGTGCCCTCAAATCATGTGTGATATTTAATCAGTCCGTAACTTTTATATTGTCACGGTATGGCGGGCCTCCTACTGGTCGCCTCCGTCTACAGCGGCAGCTGTCATGTTGTTGTGGTGTTGTGTTCGTCCCTCATGTGGGCGGAGCCCGCGATCCGTCTCACCTGAGGGTCGTTTGTTCATCTATATATGTCTTGTCTTTGTACCAGTTGACTGCTGGTTATTATATCCTTCAATTGGATCAGTTCACGGGTTTTGGTTTGCGCACTTTTTCTATTAAGCCATACTTTTTCCCTGAGACTTGGCGTGATCGTTTCCTTTTTGTTTTGCTCACCCTGCCCGTCACATATATGCAAAAATTTAAAAACATTTTACATTATACAGTTTCTTTTCTTTTTCCAACATTTTACGCAGACATTAACAAATAACTACAGTAATTTATGCAGCATTAATTGGCATCCTACATTTCATAAAAACCCATCCACCACAATAAAATTGTTACAGGCAGGGGTGCAAATGAAAAAGGAAGCAATCATGCCAAGTCTCAGGGAAAAAGGAGGGTTTAATATATAACATGCGCACACCAAAAACCTGTGACACGATCCAAATTAAGGATATAATAACCAGCAGTCAACTGATACAAAGACCGTTTTTTATTCTACTAACTGGTCCAAATATACTGTTTTACTATAAAATAACAGAGGCCTCCAACACACCTATTCAGACATTCCATTGGTAACGGTGCCGAGGATGTTGAAGGATGTTAGAGCCAGTTAGAATTGCAAGAAAGAAACAAAGATAGAATCAAATGCTACTTATAACAGAAAACAACAAGGAACAGAAGACACATATTACATGAAGTGGGAAGCTCTGGGAAACATATGAAAAGGACAAGTGGTATAATCATCACAAAAGAATCACAAAGTAGACACTAGTAGGCAGGGTAGCGTGACTCCACTAATTTCATCATGAATTTTCATCAGCAAAAATTTCCCCCAGCTGTTTCCCAAACTGAATTACGTCGCCCTTTGCAAAACAATGATCGCCAACACTGGCACCTCGTGTCTCAGAGATAACGGCTATAATCAAAAATTATTGTTTATCCTATTCAAATTTCTCTATCCCTGTTAAGCCTTCCACAACCTATAATTTCTACTGAAAGAATAAACCGATCAAACATTACCACGTGTACCACAGGATTCACTCCAAGAAGCATAGACTCCACATTTTCACAACTATTGTCCTGCCAATTATAAAATATGACATAATGGATATAGGCTACACATGGATCAATGACGGACTGCACATGGGTTGATGTTGAACATACTTGGATGGTTCCACCAAAATCATCAACTCTAACACTTTGGAAACCTGGTATTACCTGTTACTAGTTACTATAAGTAAATTTAACCCTACGGTTGTAGGGGAGACCGGGTATGGTTGTAACACTTTTTGCTTCAGCACCTTTAACTCACTGAATTTTTGAGCTAGACTTTTCAAACTTTTATACAAAGTACACCCATTTGTTTACTACAAATTGCACCAATTCAAACTTCAATTGAAATATAACAGCTGCCATGAGTTGGTGTTAAATACATGGTGTTCCCTTGTTAAACCTACCCCACTACCGGGGTAGGTTGTAACACATGCTGGGGTAAGTTATAACAATTAGACAAAAGAAGCAAAAACAGAGGCCACATCATGCAAAATGCTTCAAAAATAGTTTTTTTTAAAATAAAATAACAATCCAGCACAATGTCTCTCTCTCTCTGTGACTGATCAAAACTCATATCCACTTTCTGTTTTATTCAGGAATGTGTGTGGGTGTGTGTGTAAATTAGTGTACTAGATCAAACTTATTTAACAATATGTATGCTTAATGAACACTAATACAATGTACCTGTGTAAAGAACATGTAGGTCAAATAATAAACAACATTAATGTGTGTGTGTGTGTGTGTGTTACATGGCAGATACCATGTGCCTGTGCAACTGATCCGACTGACTTGTCCTTCTTTGTGACCTCATCAGATGCTTCTTTTGAAAACATTTGCAGGCACACCTCTGTTAGTCTTTCTTTAAAATGATTAAAAATCAAGAAAGTTTTCTTAGTTGTAAGGTGATTGTTCTAAGCTGTGTTACAACCCACCCCACCCGTCAGCCATTCATTATTTGTCCTCAAGAAAATGCTAAGAATTGAACGAGATGAAATCATCTATCCCAATTGTTACATTCTTTAGTTTTCTTAATTGATATTTAATAAAATTTAATTTGTTTAATTGTTTTCTTATCTCTCTCTTATTTTATTAGGGGTGGGCATAGATTAATTTTTTTTATTTAGATTAATTTCACTGAAATCTTGAAATTAATCTAGATTAATCTATATTAAAATGGCTCATATGCGTGCTACCCAAGTAATGGCTAAAAGTCAGTTTTTGAGATAGGGTTTCT